>NC_080176.1:1232700-1455200 GCF_950295315.1 Erinaceus europaeus
CCCACTCGGAATCCCCTCCTGTCCTCCGGCCAGGGTGTCAGGGAGGACCTGGTGGTGGCTGGGGGTGCAGGGCAGTGATTCATTCAGCTATGTCTCCAGAAAGCTCTCCCCAAGTGGCGAGGTTTGCCCTCCAGCTCTTTGCAGTGGGGCAGGGTGGGGGACGGGCAGCAGAGGAGGGGGGACACCCAGGGCTGACATCACTCAGACAAGGTTCTATACCAAGCCGTACAACCACCACCCGGTGAGGGGAAGGTAGGCGGCTGCCACCGCCCCCCCCTTTAGAATGCGCTCAGTTGGATTCTATTAACACATGCAATAAATTCGAAGACAAGGGGTGGTGGGATTCTTCTTAACAGGGCAGGTGGCCTCTTGCCTGGGGAAGTCTTACCCCCTCCCTCACCTGCAGTCCTCACCTTCTCAGGCACCACAGCAAGTCCCCTTCACAGCAAACCCTGGCTCTCAGGGGTTCAAGGACTTGTCTGAGGGCTCTAGCCCTGCCTGCTAGAGGCCAGAGAGCCAGTCCCTTCCAGACACAGCCCTCCTGGGAGTCTCCTGCACACAGTCACCTCTCTCTACTTGTGAAGAGTGGTGGTGGGAGTCTTCTGCTTCCCAAATACGCCTGCAGTCACTCTAGTCACAGCTCTTGTCTTGACTTGGCTAGCCAACACCCCTCCCCCCTTTTAAAGATGGGAAAGGAAATAGAGAGATAAAGCTACCATAGCCCAAGGCCATCAGGCTGGCTGAAGCTGGCTCTCTGCTCACTTCCTATCTTGGGGTGGGGTGGGGTGCGGGAGGAGTGAAGAGGGGACAGGACAGAACAATCTGGAATTTCAAAGGCTTGGGGTTCCTTGGTCACAGCACCTCCCAGCAAGATGGAGTAGGGGGAGAGGGGCTGTCAGGCTCATGCTACTGTGGGTGGGGGTAAAACAGTTTCCTGGTTCTGAACTGGGGGGTGGGGGACATCCCACTGCCAGAATGTCCAGTTTCTGAGCTTTGCAGTTTTTAAAAACATGTTTTAGGTTTGTTTTACTGAGAGAAAAAGCCAGATCTCTGGCTTAACGTGGTGACGCAGTGATGCTGAGCCTCAGGCATGAAAGTCTGGTACGCTGCCTGTGCACTCTGTTTTGTGAGCTATTTATTCATTCATTTATTTTGTCTGGCAGGCCTTTGCATCTGAGCAGCCACTGCTCCGGGCAGATGCTTTCTCTTTCCTTTTTGATTTCAGAGAGAGAGAAAAGCAGAAGGGAGAGGGAGGGAGGGAGAGGGAGGGGGAGGGACACACACACACACACACACACACACACACACACACACACACACACACACACACACACACGGCAGCACTCCACTGTTCAGGGACCTTTCCCTGGTGCCATGACTGCTGCTCCCAGGTGGTACCCGGGCTTGAACCTGGGTCTTCGAGCACTTAGGTAAAGTGTGCTCTGCCAGGCGAGCTATCTGCCCTGCAAGTTTCTGAGGCACAAGAAGTCGGCTGGGGGATTCTTTCCTTCTCCAGTGAGCAGACCCACTCACACACAGGAACCCCTCCCTCATCCAGGCTTCACTAAGCACCACCGCCACCTCAAATGGGCGTTTGGGAATGTGGGCACCTTGTGACTTGTTTCCACTAAACAACAGGCCTGGGTGCCCTTTTCTGGGTCTTTCCCATGCTCTGTGGAAAGACAGCTCACTTTTCGGAGAGGGCCCCTCCCGCATGGCCCCCCAGGGCCCTCCTGCAGAGAGCAGAGAGAGTCTTCCTGCCCCTCCATCCTGTGCCCGGCGGCAAGTCCACAGGAGGATCCTGGAAATGGGGTGGCTGGGCCAAAGGTGCGCAGCTCACGAGTGGAGAGAGGTGACCATGTGCAGGAGACTCCCAGGAGGGCTGTGTCTGGAAGGGACTGGCTCTCTGGCCTCTAGCAGGCAGGGCTAGAGCCCTCAGACAAGTCCTTGAACCCCTGAGAGCCAGGGTTTGCTGTGAAGGGGACCTGCTGTGGTGCCTGAGAAGGTGAGGACTGCAGGTGAGGGAGGGGGTAAGACTTCCCGAGGCGAGAGGCCACCCACCCTGGTAAGAAGCGGGGAGAGGGGGAGCCAGGAGGTTGCTGTCCCATGCGGAGTATCACCATCACCTGTACACGACACCCCTGGGTTAGGCCGGCGGGGCTCAGCGTGTGTGTGTCTGCAGGGGGTTCCCCATCCCTGGGGACATCCAGAGGCCCAGAGTGTTGTCACAAGCAGTTCTGACTGGCATCAAGGAAGAAGGGACCACGGCCAGTGCCAAACACCCTACAAGGCACACGGCAGCCTCCCAACAAACAGAGAATGACCAGGCCCCGAACGCCGGCAGCAGAGGGAGGAGACCCACCCCCAGACCCAGCGCATTCAAAGCCTGAGTCTGGAGGCAGGTGGCCGGTGCGGGCCACGTGGGACACATCTGGGCCGGGCTCCACCTGACCCCAGCCCCACATTTCCGGGGCCACAGTGCCCCACCTCTCTGGGGGGACGCCACCTTGCCCCCAGCTTGCTGCCTTGGTGCCTGGAGACTCCCTGAAAGCAGCCCCGCCCTAGAGGTCCCCTGACCTTCAGTTTGTCGTTCTAACCATTGCTCCCATTCATTTGCCTGCCGCGCGCGCACACACACACACACACGTTACCAGGGTGAACTCAACTTGCTCAGAACGGCGGTGGGGAGCCAGTCACAGAAGGGCAGAAGGGGCAGGAGGGTTAATGATTTCTCTGCAATCACTCCTGAAGGAGCAGCTCGGCCCCAGATAAGGCCCAGCTGGCCCCTGCTGCACTGCAGGGGGTGGGGAGGCTGAACTTTGTCCTGGGTGCCCTGGCTTACTGCCAGCCTCTAACCCGGAGCCACGGAGCAGCAAGCCCCTCTCTCCTCTCTGAGCTGAAGGCAGAGGAGTGCCCACCTCAAGCAGGGTCTGGGACCAGAAGCCTGCTGCCAAGCCTTCGCTCTCCCTGCCCAGAGCTCCAGGAAGAGGCAGGGCACCGGGCTGAACTGGGTGGGGATGGCCCCCGGGGCCGGAGGCCCACGAGGGTGCAGAGGCGAAGGTGGGGTGTGACTTCCTGGGGCCCTGCTCAAAGTTCTCCCCAAATGCAGCCACGCACCACGCTGGGCTCGCACACCGCAGGCCTGCATCTGGTAGCAAGATCACCCCCCCCACCTCCGAGGGGAGGGGGTAGCGTGCTGCCCGGGGAGGGGTCCACCAGGTGGCCTGACCTCCAGCTCTGCCCCCTCCCAGAGGCTGGTGGCATTCCCAGGGTCTCCGTGCCTCCAGTGCCCAGCAGTCCTGGCTGTAGAAGTGAGCAGGGGGCAGCACGGGGACCCCAGCACCCCACGGAGGCTGTGGGCGGCTTTGCCACCCGATGCTGGGTGACCTTGAACTGGTCTCGTCTCTCTTTGCGCCTGTGTTTGCTGGGCTGCCAAGTGGAGGGGCAGATGCTCCCGGGAGGGGCCCTTTGAGGTAGGGGCCGTGGTCTCCCTCAGGACTGGGCACGGCCTCGCCCTGGGGAGGCCCTTTGGGGCATCTTGCACTTTCCATGCCCATTCGGCGGGTACAGCTCCAGACGGCAAGACAGAGTGTCCTGCCGTCTCCTTCCCTGCACCCCCTCCCGGCCCCCCCCCCCCCCCCGCTGCCCCTAGTCCCTGCAGCACCAGCACCGTGCCCCCCCCCCTGTCCCTGGCCCCTGGGGCTGGTTCGGCGGCAGCCATCTCCTTGGCTGAGCGCCCAGAGGATTCCGCCAGGCAATGCCCACAGAGTGGGGTGGGGAGGGGCCGAAGTGGGGGCAGCCCCAGGGAACCCACTGGGGTCCTTCTCTCCGTCTCAACTCCCCCTCCCCAGGAGAAGAGCCAGAGAAGCTGGGACGGGGGTGGGTGGGCTCTGACACAGTCTCCATGTGTGGTGGAGTCCTTGCTGGTTCTCCCCGGCCACAATTTGGAGGCTCCCCAAGGGGTCTCTAGGCTCCCAGGGTCCTGACACCTCAAACCTCCCGCTGAGGAGAGGTGAGCTGGGAACAGCAGAGTCCAGGTCCGGCTGGCAGGGAGCAGTGCAGGCTCTGAACCCAAGCAGGGGTGAGGCCAGACCCCCTCCCTGCTGGAAAGCACCCGGCTCCGTCTTCCCTGGACTTAGAGGGAACCCCCGGAATGCCTTCAGTGTGGGGGCGATCGCGTCTCCTCTGACTGCAGAGGGGTTCTGGCTGGGAGGAGAGGGGCTCTTCCCCTCCTACAAGCAAATCCCTGAGGCGGGGGCTGCAGAGAAGTCTGAGGGTGCCATGCAGAAGTGGGCCCTGCGGGTTCCTTCTCCCCCACCCTCCAGACGACCTGGGCGCCCCATCTTCCACATGGGCGCACACTGCTCCCCTGAGCTGACCCCCACACTCAGGAGGGAGAGGGAACGGGTCCGCAAACAGGGGAGGAGACCCCAGGGGCCTGGCTGGGGAGGGTCGGACCCAACTTCTGTTTTTTAAATTTTTTTTTTTTTTGGGAGGGCACATTCTGTTCTCAGGGGTCATCAGGGAGGGGACGCTCTCTCTAGAGCCAGGGCCAGGAGAGAGAGCCATTTCTGGAGGGCGCTGTTTTCGGGCAGGGGCCGCACCTTGCGGGGAGGATGCCCCGGTCTCGCGGCCTGGGGGCAGGCCCGGGGGCTCCAGCTGGGTCCCACGCAGCCCGGCGCTTACCTGCCTGCAGGCCCCGGCTGCGGGAGCCGGCTCGCGGATCGGGCTCGGGATGCGGGTCCCGGTCCTGGTCCGGTGGGCGCGCTGCCTGGGCTCGGGTGCGCGCGCTCGCTCGCTCTGCCCGGCCTCCCCCAGCGACTCGCCAGGCTCCCAGGCTCCGCCCAGCCGCTCCGGCCAATCAGCGCCGCCGGCCCCGGCCCCTGCGCGCGCCGCAACCAATCAGCGCACCCGCCACGGGCCACCGCCCCCGGGGGAGGGGGGGGCAGAGTCCGGCCCCCGCGGTGGGCTACCGGCTGCCTGGAGGAGGGGGCGCGGGGGGCGGAGGACCCTGCCGGCCCGGGCGGGCGGGCGAGCTGGTGGGGGTGGGGAGCTCGGCGGGCTGCAGCGACCTGGTCCTCGACGCCCCTGTTTCTGGCACTCCGCGCCCCAGACCCTGGCCCCCCATCCCGGCCAGGCAGGGCTGGGGAAGGGGCCCCTGGCCGTCCCGCTCCGCGAGCCCACGTGCCTTCTCCCCGGGGCTCAGCGGGCAGGACAGTGGGCCGCACTCAGCAAGTGAGAGCTGCAGTCCTCACCAGGCCTTGACCTCTGTGGCGTCCCCCGGCCCCTAGAGAGGCCACAGCATGAGGCTCCCCGTGCACCGGCAAAGCAGGTCCTCTCCCTCACTCCAGGCTGGTCTGTGGCACAGGAGCCCACCCGCTGGAGCAAGACCGCCACGTGCCCCCATCCAACGAGCGGGTGGAGAGTGCAGCCCACCAAAGGCCAAGAAAGAATACAGCTAGGGTTCCCTCCTCAGCCAAGCAGGTGACCATCTGCAGAAGATTCCTTCCCAGCCATCTCTGATGGGGTAAGGAGGATTGCAGCCTTGGGGATGAAGGAGTTATGATCAACGTAAAGCAAACAGGTGAGACAAAAACCGCCTCCGAAAGGCTTCCCTTCTAGTGTGGTTTGTGACTAGAGTAAATCCAGAGGAAACGATAAACACGAACATTCAAAGGCACAGAGAGAAAACACCACTGGCCACCACATGGCTGCCAGTGACCGAGCCAGCTTGCCCACCCTGTGGTCTGCTGCCCTTACCGCTAGGTTGGCGTTAGTCGTCCAGCTGTGCAGGTGACCGTCTCCGTTACTGCCCAAGACAGACCAAGAGACAAAGTGGCCCATCAGCCGGGGAGGGAAGACATCAAGTCTGTCAAGGAAGGGCCAGCGAAAGCTTAGGTGGGAAACTGTCACCTGCCAAGATGGCTTCACCATCCTGATGAGCAGAGACTTCCAGGAAGTGGGCTGAATTGCTAATGAGGGCAAGAAACAGCCAGCTTTTCTGGGGAGGAGCTGGCTCAGATTCAAGTCCTCGGCACTGCCATGCTCAGAGCTCCACAGTGCTGTGGTATTGGCCCCTCTCCCTCCCTCTCTCTCTCTCTTTCTCCCCTCACTTTTTAACTCACAAAAAAGAGGAGGGGCTGGGTGGTGGTGCATGCTTGAGTTGTGTACATTACCAAGTACAAGGACCCCTAGTAACAGTGTTGTACAGGCAAAGCTTACCCTTTGGCCTTGCGACTTGTACAACTCTGATGTGAGTGGTGCAAACCCAATGACAGTGGCTTCTTTTCACACTGTTGTTTTTAGTCAAAAGTTGAGGGAAAAATGTATCAGGGGGTGGGGGTGGGGAGCCAAGATGGCAGCCAGAAGAGAACACCTGTCACATGCTCTGTAGGGAGGCGGCTTTAGACCTGGGAGTTCTGGGTGAGGCAGGATTTCCAGGCCATGGGTGGAGGAAGCATGCAGGAGATGGAACCCAGGCAGAGCCACATAACCCACTCTTAGGTTGGCAAACGGAGGCTGAAAAGGACAAAGGAAGCAGGGAGTCCCACCAAGCTGTAAATGCTACCATGACGCCAACCTTATTTCACTGGACGGATGTCCTCACCTGTGTCCTGGAACCCCACCTCCTCAGAGCCCTGCCCCACTAGGGACAGACAGACACAGGCTGGGGGTGTGGATCCACCTGCCAACACCCATGTTCAGTGGAGAAGCAATGACAGAAGCCAGAGCTCCCACCTTCTGCTCCCCATAAAGTTCACTGGTCTCTACTCCCAGAGGGACAAAGAATAGGGAGGCTTCCAGTAGAGGGGATGGGACATGGAACTGTGGCAGTGGGAATTGCGTGGAATTGTACCCCTTTTAAATCCTATGGTCTTGTTGATCATTATTAAATCAGTTAAAAAAAAAAGTATTCCAGGAACTTTGAGGCCTCGAGCAATATGGGCAGCACAGACTAGAATGTCTCCTCTAAAACGTAGGCATTCAACAGTGTATGAAAGTGTTGTTTCAGGCTGACAGTAGATAACATAATGGCTATGCAAAGAGACTCTCATGCCTGAGGCTCCAAAGTCCCAGGTTCAGTTCCCCGCACCACCATCAGCCAGAGCTGAGCAGTGCTCTGGTAAAAAAAAAAAAAAAAAAAAGTGTTGTTTCAAAATATTAAGCCAACCAGGATATCCACAAACAGGGCTCACCTGGCCCTGCTCTGCTTGCTGTTGAAGTGTCTAACAGGACTTCCTATGGAGGAAATGCTGTCTCTGTGTCTCTGTGCTGAGCGATCTGTGGGAGTCACTAGTCACAGGTGAGGACTGGACACACGGCCTGGAGCACTAGTCAGCTGAAGAACTGAACTGCATCTGATTTTAGTTTTCAGTTCAGTAGCTGCAAGGAGCTAGTGACTATCACATGAGATGTCATTAATATGGATGGATGGATGGATGGATGGATGGATGGATAGATCGAAAAAATACATGCCTAGCAATAGAAGTTATCTTGGGAGATTGAAATTATGGGAGACTGTAATTTTGCTTTATTCACATGTCATGAATTTCTACATATACTGTAGTCAAAATATATCACTCCTGTACTAAGAACAAATATTTCAAATGAAAAAGCAAAAGTCTAGGCCAAATGCAGCCCATCATCTTCTGAATATGACCCAGAAGCTGTATTTAAAATGATTTTTTCATTTCAAGTGGTTGAAAACGATCAAAAGACAAGTAATAGGACTGAGGAGATAGTAAAGTGAGTTAGACTTGCACGTGACACTGGGCTTGCGTGCCTGAGGTAGTAAAGTGAGTTAGACTTGCACGTGACACTGGGCTTGCGTGCCTGAGGTAGTAAAGTGAGTTAGACTTGCACGTGACACTGGGCTTGCGTGCCTGAGGTAGTAAAGTGAGTTAGACTTGCACGTGACGCTGGGCTTGCGTGCCTGAGGTAGTAAAGTGAGTTAGACTTGCACGTGACACTGGGCTTGCGTGCCTGAGGTAGTAAAGTGAGTTAGACTTGCACGTGACGCTGGGCTTGCGTGCCTGAGGTAGTAAAGTGAGTTAGACTTGCACGTGACGCTGGGCTTGCGTGCCTGAGGTAGTAAAGTGAGTTAGACTTGCACGTGACGCTGGGCTTGCGTGCCTGAGGTAGTAAAGTGAGTTAGACTTGCACGTGACGCTGGGCTTGCGTGCCTGAGGTAGTAAAGTGAGTTAGACTTGCACGTGACGCTGGGCTTGCGTGCCTGAGGTAGTAAAGTGAGTTAGACTTGCACGTGACGCTGGGCTTGCGTGCCTGAGGTAGTAAAGTGAGTTAGACTTGCACGTGACGCTGGGCTTGCGTGCCTGAGGTAGTAAAGTGAGTTAGACTTGCACGTGACGCTGGGCTTGCGTGCCTGAGGTAGTAAAGTGAGTTAGACTTGCACGTGACGCTGGGCTTGCGTGCCTGAGGTAGTAAAGTGAGTTAGACTTGCACGTGACGCTGGGCTTGCGTGCCTGAGGTAGTAAAGTGAGTTAGACTTGCACGTGACGCTGGGCTTGCGTGCCTGAGGTAGTAAAGTGAGTTAGACTTGCACGTGACGCTGGGCTTGCGTGCCTGAGGTAGTAAAGTGAGTTAGACTTGCACGTGACGCTGGGCTTGCGTGCCTGAGGTAGTAAAGTGAGTTAGACTTGCACGTGACGCTGGGCTTGCGTGCCTGAGGTAGTAAAGTGAGTTAGACTTGCACGTGACGCTGGGCTTGCGTGCCTGAGGTAGTAAAGTGAGTTAGACTTGCACGTGACACTGGGCTTGCATGCCTGAGGCCCTGGGTTCCTTTTTCACTTTTCCTAACTTCAGGACCACAGACCACTTGACTGGGTGAATGCTGACTGACAGGATGGCTGTTCCCACTGGCTCAGATTCAAGTCCCCGGCACTGCCATGCTCAGAGTTCAGCAGTGCTCTGGTACTGGTCTCTCTCCTCACTTTCTAACTCACAAAAAAAGGGGGGGCCAGGGTGGTGGTGCATGGTTGAGTTGCATACATTACCACGTACAAGGACCCGGGTTCAAGCCCCTGGCCCCACCTGCAGGAGGGAAACTTCACAAGTGCAGCCGGGCTGCGGGTGTTTCTTTTTCTCACTCCTTCTCTACCTGTCCCTTCCCTCTTGATTGCTCTTCATTCTATCCAAAGTAAAATAACTTTTTAAAAGAGGAATAATTTTCTTCTTTTGGATTTGGGGGGAAGGTCAACACAGTGACTGTGGGTGTTCTGATTTGCTTCTGACCAGGGCACTGTCAGCTCCGGTGCTGGGAATGGGAGCTGGGAGCCCGCCCATGCAGCTCTGAGTGTCACCACCGCGCTGTCTCCCTGGCCCTTGGAGGCTCTAGTGCAACAAGAGTGGAATTCAGCAGATGTGACAGACTGAACACCTGCAAAGCCAAGTGTTACCAGCTGGCCCTCTTCCAGAAAGCTTGCCCCACCCTGGTCTGAGACCACCAGGGCGACACAGCATGTCCCTGCCCACCGCTGTGGGTGAGGCCAGGAGCGCTCTGCTTCTGGGCAGGGAGGGGAGAGGCCCACTTAGAGCCAGGTGCTTAGCAAGCTGATTCTCAAATAGCTTCGCGGTGGCACTTGTGAAGAAAGCTGGTGGCAGGCGGAGGCCGCCCTCTCACATAAGCCCTGCCGGCACTTGCCTGGCCCCGCAGGTGGTGGGGGGGGGGCCCAAGAGGTGGGGTGTGCCTTCCATGAGGAGCTGCTCTGGCTGGGAGGCTGCTCTTCCCCGGCAAGAAAGGGAGATGACGGAGCTGGAGCTGAGGCTCTCTCGGTCTCAGCAAGAAAGAGCTTTTGAGATCTGCAGCCTCTTCTACAGAAGGGAAACTGAGGCCCAGAGACAAGGACGCACTTGGCCAAGGTCAGGTTTCTTTGGCCTGTGCTTTCCACAAAACACTAAGGGGCAGCACCGAGGGCATCTAGGTATGGGGAAGGGAGCGGCCTGGACCCTGGTGCTGAGTTCTGGTTTCAGCTCCCAGTGGCCACACTCCCTCCTTAGCCTCTGTGCTCTCACTGGGGAATCGGTTAATGAGAGCAGCTGCCACAGGGGCAGGGAGATGGCACAGTGGTTATACAAGACTTTCATGCCTGAGGCTCTGAGGTACCAGCTTCAATCTCCGGAACCACTGTAATCCGGAGCTGAGCGGGGGCTATCAGCACGCCCAGGAAAAGATGCCGAGTGTCACGGGTGCTTCGAGAAACGCAGAGCAGCACTGCATGGCGGTGCCACTTCACACCCTCTAGCAGCGCTGTTCCAAGAGCGAGGAGGTTGTGCGCAGAGACGTGGAGATACCGGAGCCCTCGCCTGCTGGAGGGCTGTGAAATGGCTTGCACACTTTGGAAAACCTTAAGGGGTGCGATCCTCAGGCACCGCTGACTGAACGCCCAGTGTCATCAGAGCTTAGGGTGGTGCAGATGAGGACTGCAGGGGAAATCTTAAAGACCGAGCGCTCACCGTAGGACCCGCTTACATGAGCTGCCCCAGCTCTCCATAGGGACGAGAGAGTGGGCTGGAGGCTGGCGGCGTGGCGGCAAGTAGCGGCTCAGTGGTCGAGGGCTTCTTTTTGGGGTGATGGCTGCATGCCAAAGACGGAAGGAGCGAACAGACCGGAGCAGCCGTTCAGTCAGTGGTGCTTCTCCAGGCAAGTCCTGTACACTGCTGCGAGCCACACGCTTCCCAGGGACGCTCTGTGCCGGTTCCACATGGGGAGGCAGCGTCTGCCAGGGGCCGCATTTAAGGTCCACGAGGAGGTGGCTGCTGTCCCGCCAGGTGAGTCCTCCGCCTGAAAGGTGACCAGCGTTCACTCCTCCCCTCCCTGACTTTGCTTACAAAGGAGACCCTCCTCTGTACCTTCTGCACCTGCTCGGCACCAAGTACGGCCCTGCTAGATGTGGGGTGTGGGGACTGGCCCCCCCAAGACCCCCTCCCGCCCCACTGGTGTTAGGAACATTCCAGCCAGTTCTGGGGTCCGAGGGAAACGGGGAGGAGGCGGCTGTGCCCGGGTTGGCGGTCAGGGCGCCATTTGGAAGGAGGTGACTGAATCTTGCACTCCCCAATCTTGTTCCTTGACACAGAAGATGCAGGGCTGCCTGCAGCTTTCTCCCCCTGAGAATGACAAAGGGGGCCACTAGGGGAGGGGGAGGGAGAGAGGGAGGGGGGTGGTGTGCTCCGTGGGGGCAGCTGCTGCAGGGCTGCATGTGGCCTGTCAGAGGAGGTGCTGCTTTGTTCTGCTGTCACTGCTTTGTTCTTCTGGGCTTTTCACAGCTGCCAGCCTGGAGAGACGCCCAGTTGGGCACCCCCACTGCATGAAATGTCAGGGGGCTTTCTCACCCCTAGAGCCACCCCCATGCACTGTGGGCCCCCAGAGGCAGGAGGTGCTCAGGGGTCAGCAGTGCTTCACCGCCGTGTGCTTCCTGAACCCCAGGCCTGGCCGGTGCGTGCGTGGACACGTCGGGGGCGGAGGCAGGGCTGTGGCTCCCTGGACCGTCTCCACTGCTGCGGGGAACAGCTGAGCACCTGTGTCCCGTCAGAGATCTCTGAGGACAATGCGTGGACACAACAGGCCCTCTAGTCACTCGTGAGGTCTGCAGGAGAGGGCAAGAAGGGTAGAGTGCAGGACTTGTGAGCACGAGGCCTCTGGCGCAGCACATGCCAGAGTGATCCTTCTTCCATTCTTTCTTGTGAATACATAAAATCTTTAAAAAAGAAGAAGAAAAAATGTAGGGGATTTGGAGTGGCTCACCAGTAGAGCTTTCTCACGTGTGTGGGCACCACGCCCCCCCAGCCCCCCGTGTGTGGCCCCAGGGGAGCAGCCGGGGGAGGGAAGCTTCCAAAGCGGTGGAGCGGCACACAGGTGTCTCTGCACTGACTCAAGTCCTGGGCCCTCAGCATCCCAGGCCTCACTCTACTAAGGGTCCTCCAAAGCACACAGTCCCACGAGAGACCTGGGAATGAGCGTCCGTTTCCTTCAATGACTTGAGTGAGGCAGCTGCCTGGGGCACCTCCCCCTAGACAGCAGCTGAAGGAGGGGGCTGATTACCAACGGGGATGGGGATGGAAGGACGGACCATGGTACTGAGGGCCGACTCTCGCCACGTCGCTGAGCCTCGGCGTGTTCTCCCACCCAGTCGTGTGAGGTGGGATCTGAGAGAGGCAGAGTGCCCCTTCAGTAGACAGGGATGAGAGGCCAGGCATGCACACTGACAGCCACCAATGTCTCTCCTCTTCCGGGAGGCACTAGGCGGTCTCCTGTCAGACACGGCTTCACACGGATGCACTCCACCGGCCTCCACACCAGAGTGGCTGCCCCTTCTCAGGGTGTCCAGCAGCAGGTTGAGGATTCTACCGCTGCCCCCATGCTAATCCGTGAGGTCGGGGCGCCCCCTAGTGGCCATGGCATTAGGGAGCTGCTGGCAGGGGAAGAGCCCCGGCCCTGAAAGCCTCTTCGTCCACTCAATTCACTGGCAAGAGCTGGGCGTCACCTTCAGCCTCTCTCCTTTTTTTTGGGCTGCATTTTTTTCTCTTTTTAAAAATATTTATTTATTCCCTTTTGTTGTTCATTTTGTTGTAGTAGTTGTTGTGTTAGATAGGACAGAGAGAAATGGAGAGAAGAGGGGAAGACAGAGAGGGGGAGAGAGAGACAGACACCTGCAGACCTGCTTCACCGCCTGTGAAGCGACTCCCCTGCAGGTGGGGAGCCGGGGGTTCGAACCGGGATCCTTCTGCCGGTCCTTGCGCTTTGCACCACGTGCGCTTAACCCGCTGCGCTACAGGCCTGTCCTCTTCTTGGAGCTCCCAGATAACCAGGAATGAATCCTAAGCCAGGCATTATCCTGGGCGGAAGCTGATCCTGTCCTTCCGGGTGGGGTGGGGCTGAGAGCCCTGAGCCGCCTGCTTTCTGGGGCCTGGCGGCCGGTGTTTCCCAGGGCTGCAGATGGCGGCATGGGAAGAAGCTGAGTGTTCCTGCCGCATGGGAGACAGGTGCTAGTAGGCTTGCCATTGGGAGTTGGGCTTTTCCCCCCCACGTTAGATTCAGTTTTGACGTTAACAGTTGGGCTGCAGAGAGAGACTCCTCTGCCCCCCATGGATGCAGTTGTGGTACACAATCCGAAAAACCTAACTTGAGGGGCTGGCTGGTGGCTCCCACAGTAGAGTGCGCATCTTACCATGTGAGGACCCAGGTTCAAGCCCCCAGTCCCCACTTGTGGAGGTGAGGTTTCAGGAGAGGTGGAGCAGTGCTGCAGGTGTCTTTGTGTCTCTCCCTCTCATTCTCTCTCTCTACTAGAAACAAAGAAAAAGAAGCCTGGTTTCATCCAGCTGCATCCTGTTGTGTGGGGGCTTCTTTTTTAATTTTTAAAATATTTATTTTCCCTTTTGTTGCCCTTGTTTTATTGTTGTAGTTATTATTGTTGTTGTTAATTGAGGTTATCGTTGTTAGGGCAGAGAGAAATGGAGAGAGGAGGGGAAGACAGAGAGGGGAGAGAAAGACAGACACCTGCAGACCTGCTTCACCACCTGTGAAGCGACTCCCCTGCAGGTGGGGAGCTGGGGCTCGAACTGGGATCCTTAGGCTGGTCCTTGCGCTTTGTGCCACATGCGCTTAATCCACTCACTACAGCCCGACTCCCGGGGGCATAATTCTGTTTATTTTCAGTAAACAGGAAAGACAGAGAAACCTACCCTGCTAGCTGTAAAAACTGCGTATACAGTGCAAGAGGGCCGACTCTCACCCACTTCCTCAACCCGGAACCCAGTGTTCAAGGATGTAGTGTGAGGCTTTTCAGAAAGGCCACACCTGTGAGCCACCGTGAGTAAATGATGAATGGGCTTGCCCTCAGACTCAGGTCTCTTCCCACTCGTGTGCCTCGGGAGAGACCAGGCCTCAACTCACCGACCGACCGACGTCGGGCCAGCACTCCCGTCGGGGCTCCAGGCCTTTCTGAGTCAGAGCAGCGGGCGTTCCCATCCTGCTCCCGTGATCTCTCGGGCAACATCTGGCTCCCACATTCCCCTGAGGTCATTCATTTGTTTGGAAGGAAGCTGAGTGCCCACCAACTAAGTGTCTGAGCTGAGTGGCTAAGGTTGTGTATGGGATGCTCACTCACAGACAGAAGGGGGACACGGCAGAGCCCGGGCTGAGGCCCTCCCTCTAGGGGCTTCTCAGCACCCAGGGCTGTGGACTCAGGGATGGTGCTGAGGCCTGGTTCCTAGTGGCCCAAGTCCCCTTCTGTGCTAGCTGTCCTGTGGTGCGGGGGGGGTGGGGGTGGGGGTAGCAAATTATCAGCCAAATTATAGCCAGTCAATCAAGTTCTTGGGTGTTTAAGAATGGTGCAAGACTTTGTACCATTACAACCCTGCTGCTGGAAATGGCCAAGCCACGGCTGGGGCAAGACCCACTTAGCTGGCTTCTGTCAGTCACAAAAGGGCTTTTTTTTAAAAAAAAAACAAAACACATATTTTGGGGGGTCAGGCAGTAGCGCAGCGGGTTAAGCACACGTGGCACAAAGTGCAAGGACCGGTGTAAGGATCCCGGTTTGAGCGCCTGGCTGCCCACCTGCAGGGGGGTTGCCTCACAAGCGGTGAAGCAGGTCTGCAGGTGTCTTATCTTTCTCTCCCCCTCCTCTCTCCATTTCTCTGGAACGACATCAACAACAACTACAACAATAAAACAACAAGGGCAACAAAAGGGAAAGTAAATTAAAAAAAAATCTATTTTTAAATTATCTTTATTTGGTAGAGACAGCCAGAAGTTGAGAGGGTAAGGAGAAATAGGGAGATGGACAGAGAGACACCTGCAGCACTGCTTCACCACTCACAGCTTTCCCCCTGCAGGTGGAGGCCGAGGCTGGAACTGGGTCCTCGAGCACTGAACTGATGTGCATTCAGCCAGGTGAGGTCCCGCCCAGCACCACGGGATGGCGTCTCCTGTCAGCTCAGCGCACACTGCAATCCACCTCGCTGTCTGCTCCTGTGGCCACTCATCCCAGATGGTGGTCACCCAGGCTCTCCTCTGAAACCCTCCCCGCCCACCCCACTGGCCGCCATTCCCCTACCTGAATGGGAATCCCATGTCCCGACTCCTGCGACCAGAGTGAGTGTGGGGACAGAGATCAGGGCTTCCCTGGGAGTCACAGGCTTTTTGCGTCACCCAGACCCAGGTCTGGAGGGGCCAATCTCACCCCCTAACTTCTGGAGAAGCCCCCATGGCTTTAACAAGAGGCTGAAGAGCAGAGTCGCTGCTGCCCCTCCCAGCCACCACACGCAGGGCGCTGAGCGCTACCGCTGCCTCTGACACAGGAGCTGGAAGGCTCCCCTGGCTCGGCCCTGGGCCCAGGGCAGAACTGCCTGCTGCCGGCTTTGCACCCGCAGCCAACGGGTGCTCCCCTAGCACCACAGCACGCGGCTTCCCAGAAGGATGCAGGACAGCAAAGACCAGCCCGCTGAGGGACCTGTTCCTGGCACGGGCACACAGAGGGGTGTGCAGGATGGGGAGGGACTCACTCGCTTGCAGCAGGGATGACCCTCCAAGGCCCCACATCAGGGCAGACCTGCCCCCAGAGGGCCTCCCACTAGCACTGTGGCGGCCAAGCTCCGTTGGTTCAGACCAGCCTTACCCATGAGGGTTTGACAGCAAGCCGGGCAGGTTCCCTGCCCATCTGTACATTACTCTGTCGGGCACGTGGCCTCAGAGGTGGCTTCTCAGGTGGCGGTCCTGGCCTCTTGTCCTCAGGGCTGCGTTGGCTCTGAAGTGACCTTCAGGGCGGGCTCAGTTTGGAATTCAAGCAGGGCTGCTGAGTGTCCCTTCACAGCCCGTCTCTGCTGCCATGACCACGGGCGGGGTGTCAGAAAGGACCCACTCACAGGCAGCAGACGACTCAGGGATGGACGTCCCAGGAGTGGGCAGGGGCCGACCTAAAGCCACACAGGCCACTCTGCTAGCCGAGAGTGCTCCCAAACTAAGCTTCCACACCAGGGCGGCACCTGCAACCTCTGGGACTTGCTCCTCCTGGGGTGCAGGCGGCTTCTCGCGGCCCGGTGGCTTAGGGCCAGAGGACGGTGCGTCTCACACATCATCCACTCGAGTCAGCACTGGGGGCCTCCCACCTCTCTGCAGGTGCCAAGTGTGAGGTTCTGGGAGGCCAGGCCGTCTTCCCGAGGTCCCCAGCTCCTCATGGCAGTGTAGGATCTACACTCAGGCCTGTCCAGATCCTTGTTTGTCCCCTCAACTGGGAGTGACACATGGCTGCTTGCTCTTCCCAGGGGGGCCCAGGCTGGCCAGGGAGCTTGCTAGAAGGCACCCCTGAACCCCACGCAGGGCCTGAATCAAAATCCACTCTGGCAAGCCCCCGGTGATTCTCTGTGAGCTGAACATCGTGACTTGGCTGTTTCTACCAGCCCATTCCTGGGAAGGCTGGGCAGTTGTTGGGGTCTGCTTGGCCCCGATCTAGGCCCAGCAGACACTCCCTCCGTAAGCCTGGCTTGAGTTTCGCTGACGGCCACTAACTTCCTCAGAGTGACACAGCATTTCCTGTTGGCCGTGCCTCCATTCACCTCTGCCCTCCGGCTGATGATGCGTAAGGAGCATAGGCCCCACCGAGGGGTGACACCACCTCACACCACCTCACATGTCATCTCACCCTACCTTAGCATCCCTGCCTCTGAAGAGTGGCCTTTTCCTCAATAAAGCGAGTCACCGCCTCGACAGAACTTGGTGCCTTTTCTTTTCTCAAGTCACCGACACTCTCCCTCCCGCTCAGCCCCAGAAGGGGGTCCGGCTGGTCCAGATCTCCCTCCTCGCGACTACCTGTAGGGGAGAACCCCGACAGGCAGTGAGTCCCCCGTGGAAGTGCAGAGGGTGCCAGTGGGGAGGGAGCCCGAGGCCCAAGCCAGCTCCCAGCAGAAGCTCGGCGTGGGCCCGCACACAAGCACCCAGAGTGCCCCAAGACGCAACAGCGGGACCGCACTTCGGCCCTCAGGAGAGGCTGTGCTGACGGATGCCCTGAGTTACAGTGGGTGCCGGGGCTCCAGTCTGAATTAGTTTCCAGGCCTCATGTCTTGGACACGGAAGCAGGCCTTTCAGTGGGTCTTGTGGGTGCTGCGATAACTCTGCTGCTCCGTGCCGGTCACACGGATGGACTTGTCCCCAGAGTGCAAGACTATGTCCACGTCAGAGCTGGGCGCTGTGGGGAGGGCGTCCCCACTATTACTAGCCCCGTCACGACGGGCAGCTCTGAGGCAGCCTGGCAAGTCTGTTGGGGACAGGAACTGCCTGTCTTCCTCAGGAAGTGGGAAGAGCACAGACTAGTCCACCAGTCAGAACACACTGGATGGCACTGGGGGCTGTGGGAGGAGCAGGCCTGGGAACCAGAGTGGCGGGGCAGGGCGACGGGGGGGGGGAGGGGGGTCCTGCCTGCCACATGGCAGCCTTGACACCAGACAGGCTCCTGCCCTGTGAAGCCCCGGTTTCTCACGTGTGGGCTATGTCTGGCTCAGAGGCGTCACGGCTCCTCCCTGCAGAGCTGAGGGGGAGGTCCATCAGTGGTGGCATCTCCGGGGCCAGGTCACCGAGAGCTATTCTCCTTCCCTCAGTCACGGCACTGCCAACACTGGGTGGGACTCACTGCAGGGTGCACTGCGTGGACTTGGCCATTAGCGGCTCACCCGCTGAGGGCACCCACTTGAGTTGTGAGAATCAAGTAAGGTTTCCGGCATTAAGAGCCCTCCGAGGCAAATGAACGCACTGGACAAGCCTGCTGTATGTGGAGATTCCCTCCGTGATCCACTCAGCAAGGCGTGCTCAGTGCCTGCTCTGGGCTAGGCCTGGTGCCAGGAATACAGACATGGAGACAAACAGGCTTCCGGCTTCATGGAGAAGCCTTCTTCTGCCTGCTTTCATGCTGGAAGAGGGCAGAGGCAGGGTTCCGGCCACCCAGAGCTATATATAGGGAGAGGAGAGGACAGCCTGGGAATCCTGGCCCCGGTGTCCTGGTAAGCAGACGGTGCTGGGTTCTGAGCTTGCGAGCAGGAGTCAGACTTGGGGAGAGGTGGACACGGGCAGGAAAAGTCGGAGCTTTGTGTGTGTGTGTGGGGGGGGGGCTGGGGAGGGCAGGAGGCCTGGGCTCTGAGGGGCAGGTGGGGTGGGGCCTGGAGGGACGTGCAGAGGGTCAAGGGCAGCAGGAAGCTATGATGGAAAGGAGCTGACAGGAGGGAGTCACACTGGGAGGGACATGGAAAATCAGGAGGGCACAGAGCAAGGGACCAAAACGCAGACAGACAGGTGTACACGGGATACGAAAGCCTGAGGCTTTCTGGGCTGAGGAAGGGACTCACAGGCAGCTCTCTCTCTGCCCAGCCTGGGCAGCCACACGGGATGCAGAAGAGCAGCTCCTGGGTTTACCCCTGAATGGCCCAGTTTGGGTTATAAAAGTAACAGAAAGCAAAGGCCTCAGGCCAGCCCAGCTGGAAACCAGCTCCTGCCCCAGCCTTGTGGAGAATGGAGGCTGCTAGGCCTCACCTTTCAGACTGTAAGACACTGAAACACCTGTAAGCAGGGCAGTGCACAGACCTTCACGGCCTCTCCAGCCCCCGACTGCAGAGGAGCTAGGCCAAGCAGCTCTGGAAACATCTGGGAACACACTTAAGGACTCCCAGGGCAAGCCCGACTCTGGGTGCAGCTGGGAGGCAGCAACAGACTCAAAACACCACTGTCTGCCATGACATCCTAACGGCGCTCTCTCCAGCATGTTACACAGGAGCCTTGGCTTTATTAAGAATGGGTCACGACGCAGGCAGGCAGTCACGTCACCGGCTCCACAAACACCCTCCAGAGCTCCTGCAGCAGACAGAGAAAGGAGAGGTGGCTGGAGGCACGCGGGCCAGCACAGGTACCGAGAGCAGGGCACAGCCTGGCCGGGGAGAAGGACGGCATGCAGGCGTCCCCACTGCCTGTCCTCCTGCCGCTCCCCTCTGCTGCACAGGAGAAGCTGGAAGGATGAGTCCCAGCATGCATCCCGGCACAGGCCACAAGCAGGACCCAGGACGTCAGCAAGCCACGAGGTTCCACTCGGGGAGGTCACCACTGCTTTCGTGCCCTGGCCACCACAGGCGACACACAGATTTTTCAGCCACTCCGACGCTCCTCTGAGACAAGCAGTGAAGGCCCAGGCCCAGTCAGAACTCCCACACCCACCCTCACTAGAGAGGCCTGGAACGATCTCTGGGACTGCCAGGCCAGGGGCCTGCCTCTCTGCAGCAGTGCTGTCTACTCAGTCGGCACAGGGCACGTGAGCATGAGAGAGAGAGAGCGCAAGCAAACCCCACGAAAGGCCCAACCCTCAGCCCCTCAGCAGGGAGGCCACAGCCAGAGCACAGGGCTGGAGGCGGCGCGGCACCTTGTCTCTGGAGATCTAAGGGGATTCCCAGGGTGATACCGGCTGTGTCCGGTTTACAAACCGTGACAGGAAGTGATGTGGCCACAGGACTGAGTTCCGGCCCTGCCAACTCTGAGAGGTGGCTTCCAACAGAGAGTGGATGAGAGGGTTGGCATGGCACGGTGCCCGCACTGAGCCGGAGTGATGGGGTGTCACTGTGCCCAAGGCAGGCGGGTCATGGTCGAGAGACGGGCCGGTGCACGTCTACACTGGCAATCAAGACCCTCACAAGGCCCAGCACATTGGCTCTGTGCGCCTGCTGCCCAGCCTGGTCTGCGTGCACACACATGCTGGCTTCATGGGGGCTGTGGGTGGCGGGTGAGTTTGACAAGGTGCCCGGCCACAGCCCCCGCCCCCCTGCCCCCGCCCACTGGGCGGGCACACCTACCAGCTGCCGGATGCGCTCGTACACCAGCAGCTGCGGGAAAGTCGCCTCCACTGGCTCTACCACGAAGCGCAGCCGTCCCTCAGCGAGCTTCTCCAGCCGGCGCAGGCAGGACCGGAAGTGGTCGTAGGCTTCGCACGTCACGTCCAAGTGCCTGAGTGTGAAGTTCAGCCTGCACACAAGCAGCCCCCCCCCCGCCCCCCATCAATGCCACGCAGACCAGGAAGGGCTCTGAGGCCCCACACAGGCTGTCGGTGCTGTGTCTGTGGGCGGCCCGGGAGCAGGCGGAGATCCCAACAACATGGCAGGTGGAGAGGTGAGGGCCGGCTGGGCCATCCAAAGGGCCAGGAAGGCCAGGACAGCCCCTGGGGTGTAGCCCAGCCCGGCCCGTACCGCCCTGCTGCCACCTTGGCCACACGGTTCAGCCGGGCCTTCAAACGCCTCAGCTCCCGCCTTTCCTTTCCCCGACCTCCCACTTGAGGGGCTTGAAGCCCAGCAGGGCAATGGGCATGGTGCCGCAGGCCTGGCCTCAGCCGCGTCAAGTATGGCAGCCTCGCAGAGAAGCACGCCCAGACGCCACAGCGCATCTTCTCTGAATACACGTGCCAGTGTCTCTCCTGAAGAGAAGAGGCCCTTCGACAGAGGCTCTGACGGTGGCTCCTGCACCTGGCCCATGTTTACGTGCTGCCCCTCGTGGGGGACGCTGACAGCACAGGGACACCCGCACGGCTGTGGCAGCTCCCGATGGTGGCCACGTAGATGCTGAACTGCTGGGCCGTAAGTACACCGGGGTGTCACGCAATGTCCCCAAGAGGTTCTTGGAAGCAATATAAGGCAAACGCAACTTAGCCACAGTCTACTGGCTACAGGTAGGACTTAGGTCTCCACAGCTCACTGCGGTAACAGAACGCCCGCAACAGCTGCGGGAAGATGCAAGGCATCATTTCTTTTGTTACCAGGGCTTCACACCTGTGCAATTCTACCATTCCCAGTGAACCCTCTTCTCGCCCCAGAGTGACTAAGGGAGGAGGTGAGAAGGAGGGAGACCCCAGAGCACCCCTCCACGGTGTAGCTCGTCTGCATGGCACCCCCTTGTGGGTGGCCAGGGCCCAGAGTCAGAACCGTGCACCAGATAAAGTGTGTGCTCTTGTAGGTCCGTCACCTCCCAGCCACCGCAAAGGGTCCCCATAAGAATTGTCACTTGCGGTCTGTTCTAGTCAGAGATGAGGGTGGCCAGACCCAGCTGCCAGTTCAGGATGCACGAGGGAGCCAGCTCTGACAGGACACTCTCCCCCACAGCCACCCACACCTGCTCCAACCCGGCCGCTGAGACGCTGTGTGCAGGTGCACGTGGCCTCACACGTGGGCTGGGGGAGGAGCCCCGAGTCCCTGAGGAAGCCTGTCAGGCACAGGGAGACGGCGCAGCGCACACAGGCCCCGCCGGGAGCACAGACCTCTCTCCCTGAAACACCATGGCCTACAGATGCTGAACAGAATGGCACTGGGCACCTGCTGCGTGCTTGGCCTCGGCTCTTTCTACGTCTCACTCCCTTCAGCAAAGCCGTGGGCTCAAGCACTAGAGAGGGTCGATGAAGCCACCGCCACCCGAGGGTGCCCGGGCTGAGCGTGCCGTGCTGGCGGGGGCTGCCGGGGCAGGCCGCGTGTGTCTCTGGGTCTTCCTCTGCTCTCTGGCCAGCCGTGGACGGGCAGGACCCCTGACCTCTTGTCTCTCTGCTGTCACGTGAAGAGGGAGACGGTGGTGCCCACACTGGGTGGGCTGTGGATGGAGTGAGCTCACGTGTTAAAGAACCAGGACGTGGGGGGTGCGTGGCCTGGGCTGTGGCGCTCACCTCTTCTCCACAGACAGGATGGCTGTGCAGGCATTTTTCAGCTTGTGAGCCAGTCGGGAGAGAGTATTAAACAGGGCATCGGTTAAGTCGTTGTCATAGAACACTGCAGGGAAGAAATTACAGGGCAAGTGCGCAAGTTAAAACCATACATGGATGCAGCAGGGAGCCTGGAAAGACGCTTCTCGAGGCAAAGCCCCACAAAGGAGGGGAAGCCACTGGACGCCGGGCCCTCTTACCCTCGGCCGCCAGCAGGATGGTGGTGTGGCTGTACAGGTCGGAGATGTCTTCTTGGGACCAGCTGAAGGGCACCTTGGGGTCTGCGCAGAAGAAAGGACACCTGTTGCCCGAGGCTCTGAGGCCCAGGTTCAATCCCCAGTACCACCACCATCAGCCAGAGCTGGGCAGGGATCTGGGGTCTCTCTCTCTGCTCCCTCTCCCTGCATCTTTTTCTCTACATCTCTCTCATTAAAAATAAGAAAATCAAATCAGTATATAAAGAGGACACCTGCGCCTCACCTCCCCCTCTGCAGCCAGCAGCTCACTGACAGACTGGCCGGGGAAGCTCAGGGCTGGCCGAGCGCAGAGGGCACCAGTCTTGGGTCACCACCAGCTGTGTGGTGAGAGCTGTGCTTTCTGCCTTGGTCCCTGAAGGTGGCCCGTTACAGCATGATCTGTCACCCCGGCCCGTAGCCTGTGCAGAACAGAACCAGGCCTGTGAGGGCCCTCCCCTGTCTCCATGCTCACGGCTCTGTAGGCTTTCTTTGTGAGCATGGGCGCAACTGCTGTGTGGGGCTGCTAGAAGGCTAAGGAAGCAGACGGGTGCTTGCTTCAGCTTGGCTTCCCGGCCTCTGAGGGGAACAGAAGAGGCTTCTATAGGAGAGCACACACGCAGGCGTGAGGCAGCCTGTGTGAGAGGCTGGCAGACTCTGGGCCAGGCAGAGGCCAGTGACTGAGCCCAGCTCCAGGGAAGAGGCGTCAGTGCTGGGCTCTGAGGGAACTCCTGCCGTGTGGCCCGAGCAGACACCCAGCCTCTCTCATGTCTCTTCACTGCAGAGCAGTGAGCCGTGACCTGGGTGGCATGGACGTAGCAGCCGGCAGGCAGCAGGTACTCTGGATGACACCTGTCCCTCATCAAAGGAGAGGACCTGCCGTGTGGCGGGGCAACGGCTAGGGAGGCGAGTCCAGAGTCCAGGCCTCAAGGGACGAGGGACCCACAGAATCAAGCCAGAGGGCCGGCAGGAAGCACACACCTGTGCAGAGGTCAGCACTCAGCCAGTCCAGCTCTCTGACCTTAACATCCCCGCCTGTGAGAACAACAAAGGCAGGCAGACAGAACCCCTGAAGCTCTCGAGCCAACCAGGAGATGTGTTTATGTCAGAAGCTATATCTCTCCCTTCCACAGTACCCACCCACCACCAACACATCCCTCCATGCCACCACTGGCAGACACTTCTTTCCGTCCACTCGCCCCGTTAGCTCCCCGCCCCCGCAGCATCCATCCAGTGTCCCGCTCACTCCTGCATATCCTCCCTCCCTTCCTCCCTCATCCCCATCCATCCGTCTATCCTTACGGCATCTTGGGGGTGCCAGCCTGATGGACCCAGCCCCCAGCCTCACCTCCGGTGGCAGTCAGGTGGCTGTTGCGGGTGACGTTCCGCTGGCACATGGCCAAGAGATCAGCACCAACATCTGCAAGGACAGGAGAAGTGTCACAGGGCGGCACAGCCTGGAGAAGGGGCACAACGGCACAGCTGCTGCCAGAATGGAAGCCACGCCCGGGGCTCGACGCCCAGACTGAAACGCTTTCCAGGGGGACAAGGAGAGCCCGCCCGCTGTTGCTGCGGTCTGACTCTCCCCCGGAGGCTGGCGACTGATCACGTGGCATTCCCAGCGCTGCAGCAGAACTGGTTCAGGACACAAATCCCTGGCAGAGGGTGGGGGTGGGGGGGAGCAGTTGGGGAGTGCTCTTTCAAAGGTGGAGTGTGTGCGTGGAGGGACAGGAAGTCTGCTGGTGAGGTCCGCCTGGCCCTACGGTGAGGGTCCCGCCCATTTCCTCGGTGGGGTGGCAGACGTCACCTGTGCAGTAAACGGTCCTCGATGTGGCGGCAGCGATGATGCTGGCGAGGCCCATGCCCGCACCCAGCTCCAGCACGGTGCGTCCCCGGAAGAGGTCCCGCTGGGACAGGATGTAGTCCGCCAGGAACAGGGCGCCCCGCCATACCTGCAGGGGAGACGGAAGGGACCACAGGTGAGGAAAGGCCCCAGAGCAACCCTCTAGCCCCACGGGAAGTGGGTGGACCTACCCACCTGCTTGCCGACATCCTCCAGGGGGGTGGCCATGGTGTGCTCTGCACAGGAGAGAAAGGGCTTCTGTGAAACGGGGTGGACAGAAGACAGACAAGACAGTCGGCTGCACGGCAACCTGCAAACAGGGTCAGGCGGGCGGATGTTGGAGCAGGACGTGCAGAGAAGCAGCAGAGTTGCAGGTCCTCTACCGGGCAGGCGGGTGAGTGACCAGACACTGGGCGTCCACCCCAGTTACACCCCGAGCAGCCACAGGCAGGCCCCACTCCACTGGCCGGTGCTGACTGCACATCTCAGGCTGACTGGATTAACAGCGCGCTGGTGAGTCACGACTCACTCCAAAACCCCTCCCGACCCCACACTGCAAGTGAGCAGAAGACAGCCTTCTCGGTGAGAAGTGCAGGGGTGATGAGAGGACTGGTGGTGGGGGCAGTGGCCTCCCTCTGTGTATGCACACACAGACACACACACACGGTGACCCCTGAGAAGTCCTCTATGTGGACCGCTGCCAGATCACTAGTAGGTTACAGAAAGTCACGGGAAAATGCCCCTTCTCTGATCTAGTTTGACCGGGATCAAGCTAGACACTTTCCACTTAGTCCCAATGAAGCTCAGGGGAGGGGAGCAGGCATCCTCCTCTCTCTGGGGCCCGGATGCAGAGCCAGCATCCAAACACGAGTGTGCCTGGGGGCGGCACTGAGAAGGAGCGGGGCTTCGCTATTACCTATTCTGATGATGCTGTGAGGGCTGCACGCGAGGTATCCTGGGCCGTCCTCTTCCTCCTGGCTGAGAATCACGGGATGGACCTTGTCTCTCGGACGCCCCGCTGGGTCAGGGTCAGAGGCAGTCCGGGGTCTTCTCACGACGTCCAGGTCCCCATCCTCATCCAGCTGAGCTCCTGCCCCCTCCTGGGGGGAAGCGTCAGATCTCGCCTGGAGGCTGCCCCTGGCGGGGGACCCAGGGCTGCGTGTCCCGGAAGGCGGGGTCTCTTCTGCACGAGCATCTCTGCAGGCACCACCCTCAGCCCCTGAGTCTGTCTGAGAGTCCTGGCTCCGCAGAAGCCTGAACTGGGTCAGGAAAACTACAGGCAGGACAGAAGGCAAGAGAAGATTTTCAGCGTCAGTTAGTTTTGTTTTTGTTTTGTGACAGGGACCAAACCCACGGGCTCGAACGAGCAAGCCCTGTGCTCTGCCAGACCCCCATCGTGGGCTGGCTGCTGTCCACTTGTAACTGGACAGTCTGTGTGGCTGGGTAGGAACAGCAGAGGGGCCTGTGCTGCTGGGCTGCCAGGAGCAGCGACCTGATCGGTGCCCACAGCACTAGCCACGCCAGACCACCCGGCACGGACACTCCTGCTTTGCCTCACAGCAGCGGCACACAGGGCTCTGCTTCTGTTAGTTCTGCTGCCAGAGCTGTCGCCGGGGCTCTGTGCCCACACGACTCCTCCATTCCTGGCAGACTTTCTTTCTTTTTAAGATAGAGGGTGAGTGACAAAGAAGGGGGACAGAGAGAGGAGAGACACTCCGGTGCTCTCCTACCACTCTCATCACATTCTGTTTTGTCTTGACCATGTCCAGTGTCCAGCCAGTCTGCCGGAGTGCGCGTATGCCGGGTCTCTGCGGCGCCTGTACTTAAGCACACGCGGGAGACCCGAGCCGGTGCACTGAACACATGACAGCTCTGAGGCTGAGGCTGAGGCAGAGGCAAGATGCAGACCCAGTCTGCCCGAGTCCCGGGGAGCCCTTCTCACTGTGCTGTGAAGGTCTGGATGACAAGACCGGGACACAAAGGGTCTTCTGTGTGGGGACAAGCGTCAGGAAGAGGAGGCGGGACAGGGTGGCCAAGGTGGCCAAGGACTTGAGCAGAAACCCCAGGCTGGAGTCTGCTCCATCCTGGCTGCCAGCTGGGCAAGCCACAACCTGTTCCGAGTCTCCGCTTTCTGAATCAGAGATCAGGATTCAGACACAAGAGAGGGAGGTCAGCACACTGGAGCAACACGCTACTGACTGATGAGTGACTCACGGGAGCAAGTGTGTGCAGGTGGGTGGCCGGGGAGGCCCGAGGCGCCGTCTGAGCAGCCAGGGCTGAAAGGAAGGTCTTGGGCAGTCGAGCAGTGAGAACGAAACAGAGGAAGGAGGAGGTTTTGTGTGGCATGTGAGGTGCAGCCGGGAGAGGCAGAGTGTGACGAGCGGGCAGAGGCTGGGGGCGGGTGGCCAAACGCCAGGGTCTGGACTGGACTGAGAGCAAGAGGAAGCCGCCGGGGGGTCTAAGTCTAAATCAGAGCCGTGATGTCCCATGGCTGTCGGGCAGCCGGGCAGGGAAAGCGTGTGTGGGAGGAGTCCGGGACCGCCTGGCCCTAGTGAAGAGGAGCGGGGTGGGGCGGTGGCGGTGGAGCCCCGTGCCTGTGTCCTGGCAGCGGGCCTGCAATGAATCCAGCCGGGCACACGCAGGAAGCCCAGGAAAAGAAGGCGGTGTCCCCACTGGGAGAGGGGCACTTGTCAAGTGGGACGGGGCAGTCTTCCCAACCTCTCCTCCGAGACGAGCAGGGAGGGACTGAATGGGGCCCGTGGGTGCCGGTGCCCCACGCGCCCAGGACCTTACCCGGCTGGCCCACGCTGTTGAGTCGCACCATCAGGTGTCTCTGGTTTGGGGTGTGGAGGTGGACGTCGGACAGCACCGTGTCGCTTTTGAAGGTGGCCTCATCCATGGCTGGGGCTACCACAGACCAGGGTCCCAGCGGCACCTGGGCGGGGAGAACAGTGTTCAGGAAGCCGGTCTCCGAGGGGAGCGGCGTCAACGTGCTGCAAGCCGGGGGTGAGCAGCTCTGCGTCCGTTCTTTCTAGTGCTCCCTCAGGGTCTCGGACAAGGGGGAGGACTGCTAGGCGTGTGCAGGCTGTCCGTCGGCCTTCATTTTCTAGTAAGCTGTCATCTATGGCGAGGGATCTGATTTTCCATCTACACTGACAAGGTTTCGTTCCTTTTTTGTCAGCTTTATGAATTATCAAAAGCAGAGAGCTGCGGGCACAGCACAGCGAATCCCAAAGCACTGCCACTGCCTACACTAGTGCTTACGAACGGCACGCAGGCGGCAGTGACCCAGACATCTGCCTGCGCGGCCTTCTTCCCTGCACTGAGAGGACGCTCTACACGTGACATCTCCCCCAACTGCTTCTCCAGCCTGTGCTTCCTCGGAATATCCTGCCCTGTCAGGACATGGCGACGAGCAAACGTGAGAGAACATGCCGCTTCTTCACACGCCTAAGACCTAGTCCCCGGGGACGCTTCCCCGCCTGCCGCTCCCCAACATCTTTCTCAGCTAGTTTCTCCTAACCAGTATGCGATCACAGTTTACACTTTGCGTTAGGTGACTTGCCATTTTTATTCTAGAGGTCGATCCCAGATTTCCACTTGCCGTGTTATTTTAAAACTTTCCTTTTTAAGTTAAAAATTAAAAAAAAAAAAAAAAAAGAGGGCAAGGGGGATGAATGAAGGCCAATGTAGAGGAAAAACAATTAAAAGGCTCCCAGGTGCAGGTGATACGCAGGACCGTGAGCGTGATGGGAATGGCTTCCATTTGGAAAACCATCACCGAGGCAAAGCCCAAGACAGAGGCTCTCCAAGCAGACAGGCCCGTCCATCAAGAGGCAGTGAAGGCGGAGGGGAGGATGAGTGGTTCTGCAAAGATTTTCATGCCTGAGGCTCCAAAGCCTCAGGTTCAACCCCCAGCACCACCATCAGCCACAGCTGAGTTGTGCCCTAGGCAGGGTGTGCGTCCTGGGGGATGGCACGCCTGGTAGAGCACACGCGTTACAATGTGCAAGGATGCAGGTTCAAGTCCCCAGTCCCCACCCACAGAGGAGGTGCTGGGCTGCAGCGCACTCTCTCTTTTAACCAGAGCCCTGCTGAGCTCCGGCGGATGGTGGTGCTGGGGACAGAGCCTGGGACTCTGAGCTGGGGCACGAGAGTCTCTTTGCAGGTCTCTCTCTCGTTCCCCATTTCTATACAAAATAAACGAACGTGGAAGAATGACAAAGCAAGCAGGGGCTTTAGAAGCACCAGGGAGAGGAAGTGGGAAGCCCTGCCTTCTCCCTCCTGGGTGACCCGGTCACCTGGGGTGCGGGGCCTGTCACCTTGGGGTGCGGGATCTGTCACCTTGGGTTGCGGGACCTGTCACCTTGGGGTGCGAGACCTGGTCACCTTGGGGTGCGGGACCTGTCAGTCACCTTGGGGTGCGGGACCTGTCAGTCACCTTGGGGTGCGGGACCTGTCAGTCACCTTGGGGTGCGGGACCTGTCAGTCACCTTGGGGTGCGGGACCTGTCAGTCACCTTGGGGTGCGGGACCTGTCAGTCACCTTGGGGTGCGGGACCTGTCAGTCACCTTGGGGTGCGGGACCTGGTTCACCTTGGGGTGCGGGACCTGGTCACCTTGGGGTGCGGGACCTGTCACCTTGGGGTGCGGGACCTGTCACCTTGGGGTGCGGGACCTGGTCACCTTGGGGTGCGGGACCTGTCACCTTGGGGTGCGGGACCTGTCACCTGGGGTGCGGGACCTGTCACCTTGGGGTGCGGGACCTGGTTCACCTTGGGGTGCGGGACCTGTCACCTTGGGGATGCGGGACCTGTCACCTTGGGGCGCGGGATCTGTCACCTTGGGGTGCGGGACCTGTCACCTTGGGGTGCGGGACCTGTCACCTGGGGTGCGGGACCTGTCACCTTGGGGTGCGGGACCTGTCACCTTGGGGTGCGGGACCTGTCACCTTGGGGATGCGGGACCTGTCACCTTGGGGCGCGGGATCTGTCACCTTGGGGTGCTGGACCTGTCACCTTGGGGATGCGGGACCTGTCACCTTGGGGCGCGGGATCTGTCACCTTGGGGTGCTGGGGTGCGGGACCTGTCACCTTGGGGTGCCTGGGACGACAGACCCGGAGCTGCCAGCTCCCCCTCCGGCCCCCACGGCGTCACGGGTCCCCGCGGCCCGAGGTCCCGGCCCGGCAGCCCAAGGGGTCTGCGGGGACCCGGCTTGGTGTCACAGACGCCCCGGGGGCGGCGTGGCCAGCGGTTCCAGGTGTGGAAGCGCGGGCTCCCAAGACAAGCTGGAGACCACGGCCCTGGGGAGGCGCCCCGTCCGGTCTCCTCACCTGGAGGTCCGCCCGGAATCCTCCCCTGCCCGCTCCCGCGCGCCCGCCTCGGCCGGCCACCATACTAGGCGTTCTGCGCAGGCGCGGCGCGCTCCTCTGCGTGCGTCCGCACGCTCTACGTCGTGACCACGCCCCCGCGCCGACGCGCTTGCTATTGTGGCCACGCCTCCCTGGCCAGCCGGCGCATGCGTGTTGGGGGTCAAGGCTGGGATTCGAACCCGGGTCGCTGAGTTTGAGAGCCTGGGCTACTGGTTAGCTTGCTCTTTTCTTTTCTTTTCTTTTCTTTTCTTTTCTTTTCTTTTCTTTTCTTTTCTTTTCTTTTCTTTTCTTTTCTTTTCTTTTCTTTTCTTTTCTTTTCTTTTTTCTCTTCTCTTCTCTTCCTTTTTCTCTCTTTTTTTCTTCTCTTTTCAATTTTTAAAATTATCTTTATTTATTTGTTAGAGACAAAGTAAATTGAGAGGGAAAGGGGAGAGAGAGAGGGACAGAGATAGACACCTGCACGCACCCCTGATTGATGCATCACTAGCGAAGCTTTCCCTCTGCAGGTGGGGCCCGGGGGCTCGAACCCGAGTCACTGCGCCGGTAACGGGCCCTTGTAACGTGCGTGCTCGACCAGGTGCGCTGCCGCGGCCCTCAGCTAGCTGTTCATCACTGTATCATCGTCTGCGTTCTCGATGATTTGTTTTTTTCAATTTCAGTTTCATGCTAACGAGGACACTTTACTTTTCCAAGGTTGTCGGTGTCACAAGGGGACAGTAGCACACTCACTGTGATGAATAGGTGCCGGCTGTATTTTGATAGAGAATGAGGCAGACGGTGGGGGATAGATAGCATAATTGTTGTGCAAAGAGTGTCTTATGCCTGAGGCTCCAAGATCCCAGGTTCAATCCCCTGACACCACCTTAGCTGAGCAGTGCTTTGTTTATAAAAGAGAAGGGAGAGAGAGTGGGAGAGGGAGAGGATGGAGACACACCTGCAGCACTCCTCCACTGCCTGTGATGCTTCCCCCCTGCAGGTGGAGACTGGGAACTTGAACCCGGGTCTGTTTTTGTTTGTTTGTTTGTTTTGTTTTTGTTTTTCCCTCCAGGGTTATTGCTGGGCTCGTTGCCTGCACCATAAATCCACTGTCCCTGGAGGCTATTTCCCCCCCCCTTTTTGTTGCCCTTGTTGTTGTAGCCTTGTGGTTATTATTATTGCCATTGTTGATGTTGTTCGTTGTTGGATAGGACAGAGTGAAATGGAGAGAGGAGGGGAAGACAGAGAGGGGGAGAGAAAGACAGACACCTGCAGACCTGCTTCACTGCCTGTGAAGCGACTCCCCTGCAGGTGGGGAGCCGGGGGCTCAAACCAGGATCCTTACGCCAGTCCCTGCGCTTTGCACCACATGCGCTTAACCCGCTGCGCCACCGCCCGACCACCTAACCTGGGTCTGTTTCACCCAGGCATCAAGTCTCTAACAGCAAGACAGGGAAAAATCTGAGACTTTTATCGGCTGCTCCAAATGTGGCGTGTCCAGTAAACTTCCGAACACCAGGACCCCGAATGAAGAGGAGGGAGAGAGAAAGGACAGAGCCTCAGCTGGTTCTCTTTGTCTCCATTATTTTAAATGAATTTCTCTTTTCAAGGTCAAAGTGGGTCAACATTATTTCATGGTTACTGTTGGGAGCTGAGGGGCCCTTAATTGGGTGGCCAAGCAACGTAACGATTATTATTTGTTAAGGAACAGATGGTGTTGCCTGTCTGGGCCTCTGTGCTAGGCCTGGATCTGTCTCCGGTGTGGATGGCGGTGTTCCCACCTCTGGGGCTTTGACTTCAGGCCAGAGCAAGTAAAGCAGAGGGCAAAGCCTTTCCTGACAGGAAGGTGGCAGACCATGTCTCTCTCTATTCTAAAATGTGGAGGTGTCCCCCTGGACAGAAAGAGAAGCCCACACTCCCCACCTCCTTTCTGAGAATGTACTTACTTGCTTAACTGTGAATGAGAGAGAACCAGAGCATCCATTCCCCCCAGCGTACAGTGCCGGACACCAAACCCTGGACCTGAGCTCTCCCACTCAGCGAGCTGTCTCTCTGTGTACATGCTTCTGACTGGATTCAATGTTTAAGATTTTTTTTCTAAAGTTTTTCTTTCTCGGATGAAGTTCTCCACCTTACAACTTGCCTTGAGGCTCAGAGAGGTGAGGCGTTTTACCCAAAGCTGCCCAGGTCCCCGGAGGCAAAGCTGGGGTGCAGCCAGGCAGGTCTGTGAGATGCAGCCCCTCTCACCACCCCCATAGACCGTCCTTCCAGTGCTTCCCAGGGTTGATGGCTGAGGGTGACAGAGACAGGTCACAGAAGCCAGCTGCCCGGGCTAATGACCAGTCACGTGTGCAGCCAATGGGCAGAGCCGCCAGCTGAGAAGTGCTAAGAAGACAGCTTGCAGGAAACCACCACCGGGTGGGTGCACTTGGTTCAGTGGAGGAGCTCAGAATGGCCCACTTTCTGAAGGTCACTTGCGGCCCAAACACCGGGTGTGTTTCCCATCGGCCCGGGGAGGCTTGGTCCTGCAGGAAGCAGTGACACCATTCCTCCCCGAGTCCCCCAGCCTGGAACAGCAGCTATAGCAGCGCAGTGACCAGCATGCACCTCCTTGTCCCCACCTGCCCCCAGGTCCCCGAGACAGGTCACACTTGTTCAGCGCATGGCTGCAGAGAGCTGCTCTCACACTGGGGACTCAGGTCTAGTGCTTGGCTTCTCTGCATGTCCAGCCTCTAGTTTCTCACGACGACAGGGTTCTTCTCGTGATGATGAAACTAGAAGTCAGCATCCCACTGCCTCCCTGGAAGAGTCAGAGAATGAATGGATGTGGCCTGTCGGAAGCTCCACACATTTCTTGAGGGTGATCGGCTGGGCCGGCTGTGCTTTGTTTTCAGTTGTTGTATGTGGTGCTGGGGACTGAATCCAGGCCTCACCCAGGTGTGACTGACCTGCTGAGTGGCCTCTATGAACTGATTTGTCATTTATTTGAGAGTGAAAAAAGGAGGGACAGACACAGAATGGGGAACGGAGAGAGGGAGAGACAGACACAGAGTGGGGAACGGAGAGAGGGAGAGACAGACACGGGGGGGGGACGGAGAGAGGGAGAGACAGACACAGTGGGGAACGGAGAGAGGGAGAGACAGACACAGAGTGGGGAACGGAGAGAGGGAGAGACAGACACAGAGTGGGGAACGGAGAGAGGGAGAGACAGACACAGAATGGGGAACGGAGAGAGGGAGAGACAGACACAGAGTGGGGAACGGAGAGAGGGAGAGACAGACACAGAGTGGGGAACGGAGAGAGGGAGAGACAGACACAGAGTGGGGAACGGAGAGAGGGAGAGACAGACACAGAGTGGGGAACGGAGAGAGGGAGAGACAGACACAGAGTGGGGAACGGAGAGAGGGAGAGACAGACACAGAATGGGGAACGGAGAGAGGGAGAGACAGACACAGAGTGGGGAACGGAGAGAGGGAGAGACAGACACAGAGTGGGGAACGGAGAGAGGGAGAGACAGACACAGAGTGGGGAACGGAGAGAGGGAGAGACAGACACAGAGTGGGGAACGGAGAGAGGGAGAGACAGACACAGAGTGGGGAACGGAGAGAGGGAGAGACAGACACAGAATGGGGAACGGAGAGAGGGAGAGACAGACACAGAGTGGGGAACGGAGAGAGGGAGAGACAGACACAGAGTGGGGAACGGAGAGAGGGAGAGACAGACAGACAGAGTGGGGAACGGAGAGAGGGAGAGACAGACACAGAGTGGGGAACGGAGAGAGGGAGAGACAGACACAGAGTGGGGAACGGAGAGAGGGAGAGACAGACACAGAGTGGGGAACGGAGAGAGGGAGAGACAGACACAGAGTGGGGAACGGAGAGAGGGAGAGACAGACAGACAGAGTGGGGAACGGAGAGAGGGAGAGACAGACAGACAGAGTGGGGAACGGAGAGAGGGAGAGACAGACACAGAGTGGGGAACGGAGAGAGGGAGAGACAGACACAGAATGGGGAACGGAGAGAGGGAGAGACAGACACAGAGTGGGGAACGGAGAGAGGGAGAGACAGACACAGAGTGGGGAACGGAGAGAGGGAGAGACAGACACAGAGTGGGGAACGGAGAGAGGGAGAGACAGACACAGTGGGGAACGGAGAGAGGGAGAGACAGACAGACAGAGTGGGGAACGGAGAGAGGGAGAGACAGACACAGAGTGGGGAACGGAGAGAGGGAGAGACAGACACAGAGTGGGGAACGGAGAGAGGGAGAGACAGACACAGAATGGGGAACGGAGAGAGGGAGAGACAGACACAGTGAGGGCACACAGCACAGCCCCGTCCACCATCCATGTGGCGCTCCCCTGTGGTGCTGGGGCTCAAGCCCAGGGCCTCATGCAGTCAGGCGTGTGCACTGCCCACTGAGCTACCTCTGGGCCCTTGTGTAGCCACTCTGAGCACCTGCTTAGTCATGCCTCCCTTTTCAGCCCCCATGTCAGCACCACCCCAAGAACAGGACGGACACGTGCATACACTTTCCTTGCACCAGCCTCTGTGATCTGTCGTCCCCCCCACCCCGACTCCTGTCTTTGCAGCGCCTCTGCCAGCCTTACATCCCATGAACACACTGTGATCACAACTCTCTGCCAGCTCCTTTGATCTTGGAACATTTTGCAAAGCAGAAATAATCACCCAGGACCTCGAGGAGGACTGCTGGCGGCTGCCACCATAAGCCTGCAGGTCTCGGCCACTGCCCTGCCCGCAGAGCCCACCCTGGGCCGGGTCCAGTCCTCGCAGCTGCCAGCACCTTCTGCAGAGGCCCAGAGATGCCCCCACCTCCACTACGGGGCAGAGCTGCCAGCCAGGGTCATCCCATCCCAGCACCCCCAGTGCCCACTTCTGGAGAACAGTCTGGCCTGCCTGCCACCTCCCCGGATTCCTCCACAGTTCTCGTCTGCAACGACTCCCAGCTGGGGAGGAAAAATCTGAAGTCTTGCTTTCTGCGTGAGCTGTCCTCCTCACCAGTGGCTAAATGCGCCCCAGGCAGGAAGCACACCCCGGCTATAGACAAACGTCAGTGCCTGCATCTCGGCCTGCAGCAGGCTGGGGGCTGGTGAGACTGGCTGGAGGCTGGCTGGCACTGTGGGGAGGTGGGGGGCAGAGAGCGAGAAGAGAGATGAGGAGGGTGAGGAGAGACAGGATCCCAACCACTTGGAAGAGCTGACAGAAGAGGGGCCAGGTGAACCACATCATCACCATGCCTGAAACCCTGGGTTCGAGCCCTGGGAGCACCATGGGCAGCAGGGGTGGTGGGGGAGCTCGTGGCCAGAGGTGTGGAGTCTGTTCTCTCTGCCTCATCCCGCATCTTTCTGAAAAAAAAAAAAAAAGAAGTTGGGGTGGGGATAGCACAATGGTTATGCAAACACACTGCCTGAGGCTCTGAATTCTCAGGTTCAATCCCCATACCACCACTAGCCAGAGCTGAGCAGTGTTCTGGTAAAATAAATACATAAATAAAACCAAAGAAAAAAAAAAGTTGGGCTGGGCAGACCAGTTGCTAAAATCACTCCAATTGGGGCCCTGGATGCTTTTCCTGGACCCATAAGGACATAAAGGGCTGGAGGGATGACGCCCTGGGCAGGGGACGCACCCTGGCACTGTGTGCGTGTGGCCTCAGTTCCGAGGGAAGTGCTGCGACACCAGAGAAGCTCAGGTGTGTGGCATCTGTCTGCTGGTCTGTCTGGATGGAAAAGTGGCTGCAGCGGTGACGTGGCCCACGCTCGAGGCCCTGAACTTTCAAAAGAAAGAAAGAAAACAAACAGGAAGGCAGACTTCTCTGGAGAAGCCTGTAGACTCCGTAGACTGTCGCTGAGCGGTGTCCATGGTGGGTAGGGGACACAAATGCTCATGGGGGTCGGGCTTCTGTGGAATCGGGGGTCCTGCTTGGTGAAGTTCTGTCTAATGAATGGTCTTGGGGGTGGGACCCAGGGGTGTGTGTGTGGGGGGATCCAAGGGGCTGAAACCTGAATCCTCTGTGACTCTGGGGTGTGGGGCCCCAGTTGGGGGCCAGGGGTGGGATCTCAGGCTCCCTGGGGTGACTGGTCTGTCCCTGGGCTGTGCGCCTCATGCTGTTTGGGGCCTGGCCCTCCAGGGCACTAGGGGAGCACCGGTCACTGTGGGGACTCCCTGTTTCAGGTGGGGGTGCCTCCACCTCCTGCAGGTATCCTGGGCTATATCCCTGAGGGTGCAGGCAGCCCAGGCCTAGGTGTGGGGACAGGAACCCCAGGACGCTGAGTGCTGCCCTTTGCACAGACTGTCAGCAGCTGCCAGGGAGCCTGAAAAGGTCAGAGCGGGGAGGCAAGGTGCAGTATGCAGGGGTGGGGGACCGTGGGAGATGGCGGAAAGGACAGCCGCTCAGGCTGAGCTGGGGCCCTGGCTCTGTCTGCTGCACACCTGCCCGGGGGAACCTCTCTGCCCCACTCCTGTGGTTGCTGGAGGGAGTGTAACCACACCCATGCCCCTGTTGGGGTCATGTGATCCAGGAGCTTCTTGGTGCCTCTGGGCTTGGAAGGGCCATGGCACTCCAGTGGGTTCTTCTCTGGGATTAGCCTATAGAGGGGAGAGGGCTGCTCTGGCCTCCCAGGGTGAGGGGCCAGGGAAGTCCCTCTGGGACCTCTCCCTGTCCCGGATAAAGCCTGAGAAATGGCCAACGGGAGCAGAGGGAGCAGACAGACAGATAGACAGACAGACAGCCTCCCCACCTGCAGAGGGAAGCTTCATAAGCAGTGGAGCAGGGCCGCAGGTCTCTCTCTCTCTCTCTCTCTCTCTCTTGCCGTTCCCTCTCAATTTTTGGCCTATCAAATAAAAATAATTAAAATAAAATATATTAAAAAAAAGGCCAAGAGCCCTGATAAGAATCAGCTTCCTGTTCCTGGGTCCAGCCCTGTTCATCTCTCAACTCTACCAACTCTGTGGACCTTTTTTTTTTTTTTATAGTCGATATTTTTGGATCAGGATCCTTCTGTAAAACGAAAACAAAACAACTGTTTTTTATTTAATTAAAAAGTATCCATTTGATTTTAGGAGAACCAGAGCCCTGCTGTGGAACTGCAGAACCAGAGGGAAGGCGGTTGTTGAGATCCCTGGGGCCTGGTGCCGAGCTGCTGCCCGGCTGTGCCACCATCGGCCCCCAGCGAGTGAAATCAGCACAGACAGAGGGGGCTTCAAAGGGCACATGCCTGCTGCCTCACCGCTTCTGTTCTCTCTCTCTCTCTCCCCTCCCCTGTGCGCGTCTCTCTCTCTCATGTCCCAGAACATACATTTCTAAAGAAAGAGACATTGTTGACCAGGAGGGAAACCTCAGGATCAGCACCGTATGCTGTTGTTGTCACCCCCCGAGGGCTGCAGGGGCCCAGCAGTCTGCCTCCGATTTCCTGACTCCTGTCCAGAGGCACACATTCACACCCAGCTCTCTGTTCATGGCTTCCTCTGCCTTTGCCTCCATGTCTCCACCTGGAGAGGGTTGACACCTGCGGTTAAGTCCCTGATGGCTGTGTGATATTGGCTCGCTTCCCCAGCCTCTCTGAGCCTTGCCATCATGGACACACTAGGCACGCTCAGATGCATGGCGGCAATAGCCATGGCTGGTAGCACAGGGACCTGTGCCTGCCAGTGGTGAATGCATGAAGAGACTGTGGTTTATTTATTTATTGCCTCCAGGGTTATCATTGGGGCTTGGTGCCAACACTACGAATCAACTGACCCATGGTCTTTTTTTTCCATTTTATTGGATAGGAGAGAGAGAATTGAAAGAGGAGGAAGAGGGAGAGAGGGAGAGAGACAGATACCTGCATACCTGCTTCGCTGCTGTGAAGCATCCCCCCTACAGGTGAGGAGTGGAGGCTTGAACTGGGATCCTTGCGCAGGTCCTTGTGGTTAGTGCTATGTGTGTTTGACCTGGTGTGCCACCGCCTGGCCCCTGAGAATGTGGTTTATATGAATGTGAGACAGTATTCATCTTTGGAAAGAGGAGGAGGAGGCCCCACGTCCCATTTGCAACTCGGAAGTGAAGGAAAACCACGGTCCCTCTTCACTGAGGCCCTGGGATCGTCCTATGGGTAGACGTGGAGGGCAGGACGGAGCTTACCAGGGGCTGAGGCTGTCACAGGGCCATAGGCACGGAACGGCTATTGTAAGGTGTGAAGTCAGACGAGTGGGTTCCAGGTTTGTCCACAGGGCAGGCAGCCTGGGAGAAGGGCCCTCAGCTATGCAGTAAACAAGCCTTAGGAGGGTGTGTCTCAGCCTGTGTGAGACTGCATTCCCACCACAGGACAGAGAGCAAGAGACACAAGGCAGCTTGTGGAGGCCTGTCACCTGGGCTGTGGTGCGGTGATGCGAGTGTTTACAGGTGTCCACGCTCACCCAGTTGTCCACATCAACTCTGCACATTGGGGGCGCATAGCAGTTGTACTGATCATAAGGTTAGGGAACCCTCACAGGGCTGGTGTGCTACCAGAGGCTGGGCTGGTGTAACAATTCCCAGAGCAGTGCTGTGGCAATCCCACTAACACGCTATTGCCCGGATGGGTTTCTCCAAGAAGACTTCATTTAAAAAGATTTTACTTAATTTTATTGACAGGGAAGAGAGAAATTGAGAGGGAAAGGACACACACACACACACACACACACACACACACACACACACACACACACGCGCCTGCAGACCTGCCTCACTGCTCCCAAAGCTTTTGACTCTGCAGGTGAAGACTGGGGGGCTTGTACCCAGGTCCTCTCACATGATTATGTGTGTGCTGAGTCTGGTGCATCACTGCCGTCTCCCCAGGGGACATTCCTTAGGCTCCTTTGCAGGTGTGGAGACTGGAGCTCAGCAGGGTGGGAGTGGGGTGGGGTGGGGTGGGGGGGCGCATTCCGGCTGCCGGCCCTGCCCTTCCCTCCTATGTTGCTCCTCTCTGAGTGGGAGGGGGCCTTCCTGAGCACAGAGGGAAGCCCCAGCTTTCACCCCTCGGCATCCGGCCAGGCAGGTGATGGGGACACTGGCCCTGCGGGTGACTGTCTCCTCTTCAGAGCGAGCCAGTGGCCTCCTGGGAGACGATGGAGCCACTGCCAGCTCCCGGGATGTCTAACGGGCAGGCGGGCCGAGACTGTGCCTGAGCAGTGAGTCAGTGGCCACCTCTGTGGAGTCCAGTTGGCCTTGTCACCCTAGAGGCCGTTTCTCTCTAGCTCAGTAGCCTTCATGCCTGTACAGCTCCCGAGAGCTGCCTGGGGCCGAGGCTGCCTCCTGATGGGGCTGCCACACTGGCTAAGCGCTGTGCCTGCAGGAGACAGTTTGGGGCAGGGCTCACTTATTAAACCAACAAATCTCCAGCCAACAGATCCTGGGCACCTTCCCAAAAGCCAGCCAGGCACCAAGGCCCTCGCCACCGGTCTCTGCAGCTGCCTCTGTCTCCCTCCGCCTTAGGACTCAGAAGGGGGGCTTTGCCCAAGGGTGCACTAAGATGCCGTCATGCTGAATGTTGGTCGGGTGTGTCCTAAGTTCAGCGACACTCTGGGGGGGGGGCATCCAGCATCAGCAACCCGCAGACACTTCACAGATGCTGGGGGTGACAGCACCATTCATGGTCACTGGTGGTAGGACGAGCTGAGGAGCTTCCGGGAACTGGGAGCTTTATTAAACACACTAGGTCTCAGATGTTAAGCTTTTTTGTGTTGTTTGTTTGTTTAATTCCATCAGGGTTTTCACTGGTATTCAGTGCTAGTACTTCACTTCAAAGCCACCACTCCCAGCAGCTGCCACTTTTTCCTTTTTTTTTTTTTCCAGGAGAGAAATAGAGAGAGTGTGGGGAGATAGACAGACAGAGAGAAAGAGAGGCCTGAAGACTTGCCCCACTGCTCATAAAGCATCCCCCCCTGCAGGTGGAGAGTGGGGGCTTGAACCCAGGTCCCTGCACATGGTGATGTGTGCTCAGCCCAGTGCACCACTGCCTGGTTTCTTTAGAGGTTTTTTTTTTTTTTTTTTGAGGTGGAGATGGCTCAGAGGGGGACAAGGACAAGGTAGTCAGTGGGCTTCAGCTCTGGAAACTCAGGAGCCCCGGTCTGAGAAGGAGCTCCTCTCTTTCGGCTGGGTTTGCCTCACTCTGACACAGTCTGCTCACAGAGCAGCAAGACCAAAGTCAGGAGATCGGTAAACACACTCAGAGACACGAGCCCTTCAGAGCAGCCTCCTCACAGGTCACCTTCAGGGACAAGACCACACTGCTCACATGCGTAAGAGCACCACCCTCGTCCCCCAGTTTGATTCTATGTCAGAGAATCACAGGCTGAAGTAAACCCACCCTAATTCATGGAGCACCATCCATTTGCCCTTGGTGCTGATAGTGGTGTAATGGTGGTGGTGAGGGTGATAGTGGTGGTGATGGTGACGATGATGGTGGTGGTAATGATGGTGGTGGTGATGGTGGTGGTGATGATGGTGGTGGTAAGGGTGATGGTGGTGGTGAGAGTGATGGTGGTGGTGAGGGTGATGGTGGTGGCGGTGAGGGTGGTTGGTGGTGAGGGTAATGGTGGTGGTGGTGGTGAGGGTGGTGGCGGTGGTGGTGAGGGTGGTTGGTGGTGAGGGTAATGGTGGTGGTGGCAGTGAGGGTGGTGGTGATGGTGGTGATGGTGACGATGATGGTGGTGGTGGTGATGGTGGTGAGGGTAATGGTGGTGAGGGTGATGGTGGTAATGGTGGTGGTGGTGGTGGTGAGGGTGGTGGTGATGGTGGTGATGGTGACGATGGTGGTGGTGGTGATGGTGGTGAGGGTAATGGTGGTGAGGGTGATGGTGGTAATGGTGGTGGTGATGGTGGTGGTGGTGGTGAGGGTGATGGTGGTGGCGGTGAGGGTGGTTGGTGGTGAGGGTAATGGTGGTGGTGGTGGTGAGGGTGGTGGTGATGGTGGTGATGGTGATGATGATGGTGGTGGTGGTGATGGTGGTGAAGGTAATGGTGGTGAGGGTGGTTGGTCGTGATGGTGGTGGTGGTGGTGATGGTGGTGGTGATGGTGATGATGGTGGTGAGAGTGATGGTGGTGGTGAGGGTGATGGTGGTGATGGTGGTGGTGGTGGTGATGATGGTGATGGTGATGGTGGTGGTGAGAGTGATGGTGGTGGTGAGGGTGATGGTGGTGATGGTGGTGGTGGTGGTGATGATGGTGATGGTGATGGTGGTGGTGGTGGTGGTGAGAGTGACGGTGGTGGTGGTGAGGGTGATGGTGGTGAGGGTGGTGAGGGTAATGGTGGTGAGGGTGGTTGGTCGTGTGGTGATGGTGGTGGTGAGAGTGACGGTGGTGGTGAGGGTGATGGTGGTGATGGTGGTGGTGGTGGTGATGATGGTGATGGTGATGGTGGTGGTGGTGGTGGTGAGAGTGACGGTGGTGGTGGTGGTGAGGGTGATGGTGGTGAGGGTGGTTGGTCGTGTGGTGATGGTGGTGGTGAGAGTGACGGTGGTGGTGAGGGTGGTGGTGATAGTGGTGATGGTGGTGGTGATGGTGGTGATGTTGGTGACCTGATGGAGGGGAAATGGGGCAGGAAGGAGAGAGACTACCTGTGATCTACTGGTTTGTACCTCCTTGCCCAGGTGAGGGGAGGCCCCAGGCCCCCAAGCTGTGGGTGGGTCGCCTGTCCCCCAGCCCCTCCCCTCAGCCAGCTCTGGGCCGGTGAGGGTGCTGGGCGCAGGGAGAGGCGGTCGGGGAGCGCCTGGCTGGGGAGAGTGTAGCTGGGCAGAGAGGGGCTGCAGGGCTGGGGCGGTGTGGGTGGCAGGGGGCAGCGGGCAGGGCGGGGGCGGTGTGGGTGGCAGGGGGCAGCGGGCAGGGCGGGGGCGGTGTGGGTGGCAGGGGGCAGCGGGCAGGGCGGGGGCGGTGTGGGTGGCAGGGGCAGCGGGCAGGGCGGGTCTGCGGCGGTGGGGCCGCCCGGCGGGCGCGATGCGGGTGCGGCTGGGCGCGCTGGCGGGCGGGGCGGCGCTGGCCGGGGCGCTGAGCTTCGTGCTCCTGGCCGCGGCGCTGGGCACCGACTTCTGGTACATCATCGACACCGGGCGGCTGGAGCGCGCTGGGCCCACCAACAGCAGCCGCCCCGAGCCGCTTGGCTCGCACTCAGGGCTCTGGAGGACCTGCGGCGGTGAGTGAGCACCGGGTGGGGCGCTGGGGAGGGGGAGTCGGGTCCAGGATCAGGTGGCCTGGGAGTGGCGCGGGGCCAGGGAGCCAGAGCCACTGGGGTGCAGGAGCCGGAGGTCTGGGGTCCAGGGGTCCAGGGTCCAGGGGTCCAGTGACGGGGTGGGAGGGGTCAGGGAGCTGGGAGCCCTGGGCTCTGAGAGTCTGGTTTCTGGGGTCGGGGGTCTGGGGGTCCTCAGTCAGGGGTTGGGGGAGGGGCAGAGGTTTGGGACTGCAGGGGCACCGAGGTTGAACGTGGGGTCCCATGTCCATTGCCTCCTCCCCCCACTGCAGCTCAGACCCCATGCCTACCACTGATGAACCCCTTCTGGCAGGACAACGTGACCGTCAGCGACTCAAGCCGTCAACTTCTTAGTAAGTCCCTCCAGGGTGCGGGTAGAGGACCCCAGGACTGATCCCACCCCCTGAGGGATTCAGAGTGGAGGGGCCCCCAGGACGAGCTCTGACATCTGCTGGGAGCAGGGTTGGGCTGAGACCTCAGGTGGGGCCTCTCTTGTCCACCTGTCTGGGGTGAAGTTTAGCAGTTAGCTGGCAAACAGTCTGACGCTGGGTCCAGCAGGGGCATCCCTGAGGGACCAGTGGCTGCAGGAGGGGAGGAGGCGCTGAGACAAGATTTGGGGTACAAGGCTGGAGAGCTGGGGCATTAGAGGGAGGAGGGCTGGTCCCCTGGGGGAGGCACCTCTGACAGCCTCAGTCATGTCTTCAGGGCTGGGCAGCCAGGGCAATTCTGCGGGAAATGCTTGCCGGCTGATCCCACTCAGGGGCAGGAGGAGGCAGGAATTCAGGGGCTGGGGGGGGGCTTGCTCGAGTCTTGTTCAAGGTGACTCCTCAGAATCCCTGGGTGGACCTTGGCCTCAGCCTCAGAGCCCACAGGGAGCCCGGGGCTGGGCCAGCACACTCGGAGGGAGGGAAGGAGCGAGGGAGGGGGTGGCCAGTCTGTTCCCCGAAAGGCCAGGCTGAGCCTGTCTGTGTACACAGCCACTCAGGGCATCTCTGACATGTCCATGCCTAACTCCATTTCCCAATAGGGGAAGAGGGGGAGGGAGAGGGAGAAGGAGAGGGAGAGGGAGAGGGAGAGGGAGAGAAGAGAGACAAGAGGAGCCAGAGCATCATACTGGCTTGAGTGGAGCAGGGACTGAACTCAGGCCCTCGCCCTGGACCATTTGCTGGAGTAGGCCTGTCTCTCAGCCATGAGTCCTGGACTGCATGGAGTAAGGCAGGAGACAGACGCAAGTGACCTGTGGCCTGCTAGGAGTGGGGCTTGCTGCTGAGTGAGTGAATGAATGAATGAACCGAAGCTCTTTCTTTAACACCCGTTGGCACCCAGGAACCACGTCACCTGTCTCGAGGTAGTCTCGCTGTGGACTCCTGCCCCTTCAGTGGTGTAACTGCTCCCACTGCTGTCTGCTGCCAGGGCTGGGCAGATGCCAAGCTGCTTCACCGGGATATTTCTAAAAAAGGTCCCTGGGGCTCTGGGGGTGCGGGGGCTGCAGTGTCACCCTGGCCACCTTGCAAACTCCACTCCCATCCCCAGCCCCATGAAGGGGGCATCAGTTGGGTACTGGGAGTATTCAGGGGGCTGAGGCAGGAGGGGGTGTGCTTTGTCCTGAGCTCCAAGTCAGAAGAAATGTTGGGTGTCCTCAGACTGGCCAGGAGTTTCTGCCCCCGGGGAGAAGGGGGTGAGTCCGGCTCAGACCTGGCTCTCAGAGCTCCTGGCGCAGGCATCTTAGCCTCTGAGCCCCAGTCTGCACCCCAGCAGCGTCCGGCATCCCTGGGCATTGTGCTTGCCCTGCTTTGCAGTGTGGGACCTGGATTTGAGCCCGGCCCCCACTGCACTGAAGGAGGCTTTGATGCTGTGGGGTCTCTCTCTCTCTCTCTCTCTCTCTCTCTCTCTCTCTCTCTTTCTCCTGAAGGGTTTGGGCAGGCTTCTGCAAACAGGTACATTTTTAAGAAGTCACCTCAGTGCATGGCCCGAGAGGTGGCACTCGGAAGCTGAAGCCTGGGCTCCTAAGGCCCTGAGCTCAACGTACCAGAAGATGCTGTTGTTCTCTGCCTGGTAAAGCAAATACGTCTCTTAAGCAAGCTTCACAGCTGGGAAGCTGGCACAGGGGTTCTGCAAAAGACTCTCCTGCCTGAGGCTCTGAGCACCCAGGTTCAATCCCAGCACCACTGTCAGCCAGAGCTGAGCAGGGCTCTGGCTAAACAAACAGAACTAAAATGAAAACAAGACAAAGTGACCTTTGCTGGGACCCCACCCGGTGCCTGACTCTTAGAGACATTGAACTTGCATGACCTCTCGCTCTCTCTCATTTTGATTTGAAAGCTCTAGGCAGGGCCGGGTGGCGGCGCACCTGGTTGAGCGCACATGTGACAGTGCCCAAGGACCCGGTTCGAGCCCCCAGTTCCTACCTGCAGGGGGAAAGCTTTGCGAGTGGTGAAGCAGGGCTGCAGGTGTCTTTCTGTCTCTCTTCCTATCACCCCCTTCCCTCCTGAGTTCTGGCTGCCTCTATCCAATAAATAAAGATTAAAAAAATTAAAAAAAAAGAAAAAGCTCCAGGCTGAGCCAGTGAAATGCACCGCACAACCAGCAGCCCTGCTGGCACCCTCTCAGCTTCCTCCAGTGCGGCCTCTGTGCTGGTCCTTGCTGGGCTGGGAGCCCTCTGATCCCACCTCTGTAGATGGATGGCTGCCGACACCGGGCACAGATTTCTCTGTAAAACTTTATGAAAGGAGCCCACCTGTGAGCTTTGTGAAATGCAGCCCCGCACACAGCAGGATTCTGAGAAGGGCGGGAGCTGGGCCCAGAGTCTGCTTAGCGGCTGTCCCCAGACTTCATCATCTACTTGGGGGCTGCTGTTGGGCAGTTTCCTCCACCTCTGGGAGCCTCTGCGCTCGCCTGGGCAGAAGGAGGGTAGTGCTCTGTGGGGGCCGAGTGGGAGGGCGAGCCACACTCATGGCTAGGCGGCCCCTCCAGCGGCAGCTGCCATGGGGGTGGGGGTCACTGTATCCTCAGAACCGCAGCAGGCTGCCCCTGCAGCCCAACCACCGAGCCCACTGCAAAGCAGCCCATGAAAGCTTTGGTCCCCAGAACCTCCTTCTCCCCAGAATAGGTTCTGAGTCTCGACTCTTGTTGTGTGAAGACACTTCATTCTTTCAAAGTCCTGCTGGTACAGACCTAGGAGGGGAGAGGCCAGCTGACGGCCTCCCAGCCGGAGCCCCCTGAGGTGCATGTATGGCCTGTGGGTGCTGGGTTCCTGGGTGGGGGATCCTTTTTGCAGGAGGGAAAGTCCTGGTAGTGAACAGTGCAGTTAAAACAGTCTCCATCCAAAGCCACTGGGCAGCTGCTTGGTGACAAGGGACAGAAACTGAGCCAGGACATGCTGGCCTGTGACCCGGAGGGGTCCAGAGAGCTCATCTCCCCCCCCCCCCCCCCGGTAGGGGGACAGCATGATAGTTCCACAGAGAGGCTCCAAGCTCTCAGGTTCAAGCCCTACAAGGCTTTGGTAAAACCCCAAACAAAACTGGAAAACAGCTCACCCCAGTGTCTTTCTCTTGGGGTTCTGCTTGCACCTGAGCCCCCCCCCCCCCAAGTCTTGGCAACTCTGGCCTTTCCCAGTAACCTGAGAAACTTCAGGGCTGCCTCTCATTGGACCAGACTGGCCTCCGAGTCCGGTCCTCAGCCAATCATGAGATGGGGTGGGCCGTGCTGACTGGCTGGGCTGGCACAATTGCCACTTTAGCAAGTGATAGGGGCGGGTCCAGCCCCATCACCCAAGGGCCCTCCCACCCCCCAGGGCTGTGTGACCAGTGACCCCACAGCATGGCAGCAACCCTCCTCCTGCACCAAGCCCAGGGTTCTGGGGCCCCAGCGTCCCCTCTGGACTGGGCCTGGCTGAGCCCTCGGGCACTGCCCCTCTCCTCGGCACTGGGCTTGCTGCAGGCCAAGGGGACAGGTGTGACCCTTGTCCAGTTGGGTCTTGCTGTCTGAGTGGGAGACGGACAAGGAGCCGGTGAGGTGGCACACTGGTGGAGCACTGGACTTGCAGGCATGAGGCCCCAAGCTCCTTCCCCAGCACCACACAGGTGGCTACTCAGAAGACACTAGAGGAGGTGGGGACCAAGGGCTTAAACTGGGGCCCTAGCGAACTGTAACGTGTGAGCTTAACCAGGTGTGCCACCGCCTGCCTCCTTCTTCCGCAGCAGACTTTGGGGTGTCTGGCTCTCAGTTTCCCCACGGCCCTGTATGAAGGGCTGATGGGCTATTCAGTCTTGGCGGGGCTTCTGTGCCTGCAGCCACCCCAGACACCCCCAGATCACCTTCAAATTGGGAACTTGATTGGAAAGAGGGTCTTTGTGGATGGAATTGGGCTGAGGACCGTGAGACGAGCCTCCCAGGCTGAGCTGATGACAGAAATCGTCTGCCACTGTCTTCTAGGAAAAGAGAGAAGGAGGTGGGGAGACAGCCTAATGAGGGGCACAGACCTCACATGCCTGAGGCCCTGGGTTCGATCTCTGGCACGGCATGTGTAAGAGCTCTGGTCTCTCTCTCTCTCTGTCTCTCTCTCCCAATCTCACTTCTCCCTCTCTTTCTCTTATAAAAAATAAAATCTTGACGGAGCCAGGCAGTGGTGTACTTGGTTGAATGCACATAGTACTGTGCACAAGGACCCGAGTTCAAGCCCCCAGCTCCCACCTGTGGTGGTGGGGGAGTTTCACAAGTGGTGAAACAGGTCTGTAGATCTCTCTCACTCCTCTCTCCATTTTTCTCTGTCCTGTCTAGTGAAACAGAAATCAAATGCACCCCTCAGCAGAATAACTCCCCAGAGCTTGCCCTCGGTGGACACAGGGCCAGCAGGAGTCTGCCTCTTAGCATGGTAGCTGTGGCCTCAGCAGTGGGATGGCCAGACGCCCCCATTTCCCCTCACTGGTCCTGGGATGTCCCTCCGGCCATGGAGGAATGGTGATACTGGCTGGTGACTGACCGCTGCAGCCGGGTGCTGCCTCCTCAGGTCCCCGGAGAAGCAGAGCCTGTGTCCTGCCCATCTCCACCCTCCATCTGCCCTCAGCATGAAGCTGGCTGCTGCAGGCCCTGCACAGAGGACTTCTGCCACCTTGGGTGCTGAGCTCCTGGGGGTGGTGGCCCCTGGGTGCTGAGCCCCTGCATGGTGGCCCCTGGGTGCTGAGCCCCTGGTAATGAGCCCCTGGGTGCTGAGTCCCCTGGGTGCTGAATCCCTGGTGCTGAGCCCCTGGGTGCTGAGCCCTTGGGTGCTGAGCCCTGGGTGCTGAGTCCCCTGGTGCTGAGCCCCTGGGTGCTGAGCCTCTGGGTGCTGAGTCCCCTGGGTGCTGAGTCCCCTGGTGCTGAGTCCCTGAGTGCTGAGTCCCCTGGTGCTGAGTCCCCTGGGTGCTGAGCCCTGGGTGCTGAGTCCCCTGGTGCTGAGCCCCTGGGTGATGAGTCCCCTGGTGCTGAGTCCCTGGGTGCTGAGTCCCTGGTGCTGAGTCCCCTGGGTGCTGAGCCCCTGCATGGTGGCCCTTGGATGCTTAGCCCCTGGGTACTGAGCCCCTGGGTGCTGAGCCCTGGGTGCTGAGTCCCCTGGTGCTGAGTCCCTGGGTGCTGAGCCCCTGGGTGATGAGTCCCCTGGTGCTGAGTCCCTGGGTGCTGAGTCCCTGGTGCTGAGTCCCCTGGGTGCTGAGCCCCTGCATGGTGGCCCTTGGATGCTTAGCCCCTGGGTACTGAGCCCCTGGGTGCTGAGCCCTGGGTGCTGAGTCCCCTGGTGCTGAGTCCCTGGGTGCTGAGTCCCTGGTGCTGAGTCCCCTGGGTGCTGAGCCCCTGCATGGTGGCCCTTGGATGCTTAGCCCCTGGGTACTGAGCCCCTGGGTGCTGAGCCCTGGGCTGAGTCCCCTGGTGCTGAGTCCCTGGGTGCTGAGCCCCTGGGTGCTGGGTCCCCTGGGTGCTGAATCCCTGGTGCTGAGCCCCTGGTGCTGAGTCCCTGGGTGCTGAGCCCTTGGGTGCTGAGCCCTGGGTGCTGAGTCCCCTGGTGCTGAGCCCCTGGGTGCTGAGCCCCTGGGTGCTGGGTCCCCTGTGTGCAGAGTCCCTGGTGCTGAGCCCCTGGGTGCTGAGTCACCTGGGTGCTGGGCCCCTGGTGCTAAGCCCCTGGGTGCTGAGCCCCTGCATGGTGGCCCCTGGGTGCTGAGCCCCTGGGTACTGAGCCCCTGGGTACTGAGCCCCTGGGTGCTGAGCCCTGGGTGTTGAGTCCCCTGGGTGCTGAGCCCTTGGGTGCTGAGCCCCTGGGTGCTGAGCCCCTGGGTGCAGAGTCCCTGGTGCTGAGCCCCTGGGTGCTGAGTCCCCTGGGTGCAGAGTCCCTGGTGCTGAACCCCTGGGTGCTGAGTCCCCTGGGTGCAGAGTCCCTGGTGCTGAGCCCCTGGGTGCTGAGCCCCTGGGTGCTGAGCCCCTGGTGCTGAGTCCCTGGGTGCTGAGCCCCTGGGTGCTGAGCCCCTGGTGCTGAGTCCCTGGGTGCTGAGCCCCTGGGTGCTCTGCCCCTGGGTGCTGAGCCCCTACATGGTGGCCCCTGGGTGCTGAGCCCCTGGGTGCTGAGTCCCTGGGTGCTGAGCCTCTGGTGCTGAGCCAAGCCCCCTGCCCTCCAGCCATGCATGGTGTGTCTGTGGTCCTGCTGCCACTCAGCCTCATCCTCATGGTGTTCGGAGCCATGGCCGGTCTCCTAAGCTTCCTGCTCCGCGCCTCGCGGCTGCTCCTGATCACTGGAACCCTCTTCCTGTTCGGAGGTAGGTGCTGGGCATTTGGAGGAGGCTCCTAGTCCCGAGCCTTTGCCCTGTGCTCCCAGGAGTGGAACGGGGGGGGGGGGTCTGGTCTGAGGGCCTCGGGGTTCCCCAGAGGAAGCTTACACCTCCAGGGAGGGGTGGCTGGGGGCTGACCTCCTATGGGAGAGGAGGAAGAAGGAATAGAAAGAGGGGAAGAGTAGGGAGGAGGGAGGAGAGGAGGAGGGTGAGCTGACCCTGATGCCCCCCAGCCCTGGTGACCCTGGCGGGCGTGGGCGTGTACATGGCATACTCTGCGGCCGCCCTGGAGGAGGCGCTGTGCCTGCTGGATGAGGCAGCCCTGCTGGAGCAAGTGGACATCCGCTTTGGCTGGTCACTGGCCCTGGGCTGGGTCAGCTTCGCAGCTGAGCTGCTCACCGGCCTGGCCTTCCTGGCAGCCGCCCGTCTGCTGCACCTGCGGCCTGGGCAGGACCAGAGCCTCTGATTCGGACCCGGGGCCGGGCGGCGTGGGGTCCAGGGGATGGTGAGCCAGAGCGGGGGTGGTGGGCTAGGGTGTCCCTGCCGTGTGGCTGTGGGCTGGGGGCTGGGGTGCCTGGGAGTGACAGTCACCCCGACATCTGCCCTTGCTTCCTGTCTTTCCGGCAGAGTGAGGTCCTCAGTCTTTAACTGAGAGGCCGCTCTACCTCCCACGTGGCTCCAGGACTCAAACCCAGGGCCCTGTCTGTCCCTGTCGGCTGTGCCCAGCAGCTGAGCCACCTCCCTGTCCTAGGACCTGGGAGACCCTGGCTGCATCTGTGGGCTTTCAGGCCGCACCCCCCATGGGTGAAGCCTCCTTCTAGGCAGGGGAGCCCGAGAGGGTGGAGGCACAGCCAGCAGGCAGGGACAGCAAGCTTCTCCCTGGGCTGGGCCCAGTGTGCAGGGAAGGGGACAGCTGGGCTCTCAGCACTGGGTGGGTGAGGGGTCTCCTGGGTCCCAGCTCTGTCCAGACTCCCAAGGCCACAGTGATTCCCTGTGAACTCACATCCCTGGTGGCTGGAGACAGCTCATCTGGTAGAGCACAGGCCTTGTAGGCCCCAGGGTTCCCTCCCCACCACTTTCTGTGCCCAAGCCCCTCAGACTTCCCTCCCTCCCATGCAACACTTTCTAATATGAAATAAAGAAAATCAATCATAAAATTGGGCTGTGAGAGCTCACTGGGTCAGCCTTCAAACCTTGGCACCACGGTGTGTGTGTGTGTGTGTGTGTGTGTGTGTGTGTGTGTGTGTGTGTCTATGTGAATAAGAAAAAACATCTTGGGAATGCTGAGGTCACACATGGCTCAGCAAAAAATAAAGTAAAAAAACCCTGCAAAATGTCATTGCAAGGCCCCTCTGGGCTGTTTGCACACGAGGGTGGAGGCAGCCTGTGGCCAGGGCTGCAGCCAAAGATGGGGGTCTTGGGGTGGGTCAGAACGAGTCATCTGCTACCCCCAGAGTCTCGAACAAGGGCTTGTGACTGGTGTCTGCGGGTGCCAGCCCCCATCACCCACAGAACCTCTTAAAACACTTGGTGGGGGGCAGCAGCCTTGAGATGAACCCTGGATGCCCCTGAGCCCAGAGGGACAGGGCCTCACTTTGTGTGCGCACCCCCCCCCAGCTCTTCTTCCAAGGGGTGTTTTTTCTGCCACCTGCTGGCTATATAGCAGTATTGCACCAGGCACCTGCATTCTTGAGGGGGAAACCAGTCTTTGCTGCCATCTGCTGGCCATATTGCAGAACTGCAACAGGCACCCAGGCTCATGAACGGGAAATCCCAGCCCTTTCTGCCATCTGCTGGTGATAGAGTAGAACTGCACCAGACACATTTCTTTTTTTAAACTTTTTTTTTTTTAGTTTCAACTTAAAAAAATTTGTTTATTTATTTGTTGGATAGAGACAGTCAGAAATTGAGAGGGAAGGGGGAGATAGGGAGAGAGACAGAGGGACACCTGCATTCCTACTTCACCACTTGTGAAGCTTTCCCCCTGTAGGTGGGGGCCAGGGTTCTAACCTCAGACACCTATTTCAATGGAGAAAAATGTTATTTGTTGCCATCTACTGGCCGTAAAGTAGAACTACATCCCACACCAGTTTCAATGAAGGGAAAAATGTTCTTTGCTGCCATCTGCCGGCTATATGGCAGTACTGCACCAGGCGCTTGTGCTCACGAAGGGGGGAAAACATTCTTTGCTTTCATCTGCTGGCCATGGGATGCATTGGATCGACCTTCTCGTGGTGCATTCCGTGAGTACCCATTCATTGGGGAAACTGACAATCCTTTCTAGCCGACTGAATCCACATGGATCCCAGTCACTTTCAAAGCCAGCAACAAGCAGCTCCTGACAGCTTTCAACCTGACCTGTTGACTGGCTACGGAAGAAGGGCAAACACTAGAAGAAGAATCTGCTGGCCATAATGTAGAACTACACCCACACCTGTTTCAATGAGGAGGAACATGTTCTTTGCTGCCATCTGCTGGCCACAAAGTAGAACTACACCCACACCTGTTTCAATGAGGAGGAACATGTTCTTTGCTGCCATCTGCTGGCCACAAAGTAGAACTACACCCACACCTGTTTCAATGAGGAGGAACATGGTCGTTGCTGCCATCTGCTGGCCACAAAGTAGAACTACACCCTGCACCAGTTTCAATGAGGAGGAAAATGTTATTTGCTGCCATCTTCTGGCGATAAAGTAGAACTACACCCTGCACCAGTTTCAATGAAGCGGAACATGTTCTTTGCTGCCATCTGCTGGCGATAAAGTAGAACTACACCCCACACCTGTTTCAATGAGGAGGAAAATGTTATTTGCTGCCATCTTCTGGCGATAAAGTAGAACTACACCCTGCACCAGTTTCAATGAAGAGGAACATGTTCTTTGCTGCCATCTGCTGGCGATAAAGTAGAACTACACCCCACGCCTGTTTCAATGAAGAGGAACATGTTCTTTGCTGCCATCTGCTGGCGATAAAGTGGTACTGCACTGGGCACCTGTTTCAATGAAGAGGTAAAACTGTCTTTGCTGCCATCTGCTGGCCATAAAGTAGAACTACACCCCACGCCTGTTTCAATGAAGAGGAACATGTTCTTTGCTGCCATCTGCTGGCGATAAAGTGGTACTGCACTGGGCACCTGTTTCAATGAAGAGGTAAAACGGTCTTTGCTGCCCTCTGCTGGCCATATGGCAGAACTGTGTCGAGGTCCACAGAGGCACTTGCTGGGGAGCCGGGGGCTTGCAGAAAGGGTCCACCCGCTTCACAAATGAGTGAGCTGATGTCGATGTCACAGAAAGAACTCGCCCTCAGGGTGCTGCTGGGGGACCAGGAGGGCGGTGGGGCCTCCAGGGCTCTTCCCCACCCTCCGTCCCACACCGCAGGCTGCCCCCAAAGGGTGAGCGCTCAGCTTTCACTAAACGGGTGCAGCCGGCAGCCAGCTCAGAGACACCCAGCAGCTGGGAGATGGGTCTGGGTGAGATCTGCAAACACCAATGGGGTTCCTCTGGGTCAAGTGCGGAGAGAGAGGGAGAGAGACAGGAGACAGTGATGGGCAGAGGGCATGAGAGAGGAAGAGGCATAGAGCAAAGGAAAAATGTAGACAGATACGAGAGAGATGGGGGAGAGACAGAGCACAGGAAGGAGAAAAAGAGAAAAGGGAAAGGGAGGAGGGGAAAAAGAGAGAGACAGAATAGAGAGGAGGAAGAGAAGAGGCACAGAGAAGGAGGGAGAGGAGTCTGAGAGGGAGAGGAGAGAGACAGGAAGAGAGAAGAAAGAGAGAAAAGGACAAAAAAGTGAGTGGGAGAAGAAAGAGAAGGGAATTGAAGAGTGAAGAGAGGAGAGGCAGAGAAGAGATAGAGAAGTGATAGAGAGGAGAGAGGGAGAGAGAGGAGAAAGAGAGAGGAGAGAGAGGGAGAGAGGAGAGAGTGAGAAGGAAAAAAGTGAAGCAAGACTAAAGAGCAGGAAAAGAGAAGAGGCAGCAGAAGAGAGAGAAGAACAGAGAAGATAGAAAGAGAGATAAGAGAGACAGGGAGAGAGGAGAGATGGGGAAAGAAAGGAGTGAGAAGAGAGGTGAGAGGGAGGTGAGAAACGGAGAGGACAGAGAGGAGAAAGACAGAGAAGAGACAGAGAGGGAGAGAGAAAAGAGTGAGGAGAGATAGAGAAAAGAGAGGTGGACAGAGAAGGAGAGACAGACATACACACAAGATCAGTAATACCAGAAAAGTACCTGAATACAGAGCAGTCACAAGGTGGGAAGAAGGAAGAAGAGAAAGAGAGAGGAGAAGAGGAGAGGAGAGAGAGGGGGAGAAGAGAGGAGAGAGAAGAGAGGGTAGAGAAAGAAGAGTGGAAGAGAGGAGAGAGGGGAAATAGAGAGAGGAGAGAGGGAGAGAGAGGGGAGAGAGGGGAGAGAGAGGGGGAGAGAAAGGAGAGTGGAAAGAGAGGAGAGAGAGGGGGAGAGAGGGGAGAGAGAGAGGAGAGAGAGGAGAGATAGAGGGGGAGAGAAAGGAGAGTGGAAAGAGAGGAGAGAGGGGAGAGGGAGAGAGGAGAGAGAGGAGAGAGAGGGGGAGAGAGGGGAGAGAGAGAGGAGAGAGAGGAGAGATAGAGGGGGAGAGAAAGGAGAGTGGAAAGAGAGGAGAGAGGGGAGAGGGAGAGAGGAGAGAGAGGAGAGAGGGGAGAGGGAGAGAGGAGAGAGAGGAGAGAGAGGAGAGATAGAGGGGGAGAGAAAGGAGAGTGGAAAGAGAGGAGAGAGGAGAAATAGAGAGAGGAGAGAGGGAGAGAGAGAGGGGGAGAGAGGGGAGAGAGAGGGGGAGAGAAAGGAGAGTGGAAAGAGAGGAGAGAGAGGGGAGAGAGGGGAGAGAGAGAGAGGAGAGAGGAGAGATAGAGGGGAGAGAAAGGAGAGTGGAAAGAGAGGAGAGAGGAGAGAGGGGAGAGAAAGAAGAGTGGAAAGAGAGGAGAGAGAGGGGGAGAGAGGGGAGAGAGAGAGAGGAGAGAGAGGAGAGATAGAGGGGGAGAGAAAGGAGAGTGGAAAGAGAGGAGAGAGGGGAGAGGGAGAGAGGAGAGAGAGGAGAGATAGAGGGGGAGAGAAAGGAGAGTGGAAAGAGAGGAGAGAGGGGAGAGGGAGAGAGGAGAGAGAGGAGAGAGAGGAGAGATAGAGGGGGAGAGAAAGGAGAGTGGAAAGAGAGGAGAGAGAGGGGGAGAGAGGGGAGAGAGAGAGGAGAGAGAGGAGAGATAGAGGGGGAGAGAAAGGAGAGTGGAAAGAGAGGAGAGAGGGGAGAGGGAGAGAGGAGAGAGAGGAGAGAGAGGAGAGATAGAGGGGGAGAGAAAGGAGAGTGGAAAGAGAGGAGAGAGGAGAAATAGAGAGAGGAGAGAGGGAAGAGAGAGAGGGGGAGAGAGGGGAGAGAGAGGGGGAGAGAAAGGAGAGTGGAAAGAGAGGAGAGAGAGGGGAGAGAGGGGAGAGAGAGAGAGGAGAGAGGAGAGATAGAGGGGGAGAGAAAGGAGAGTGGAAAGAGAGGAGAGAGGGGAGAGGGAGAGAGGAGAGAGAGGAGAGAGAGGAGAGATAGAGGGGGAGAGAAAGGAGAGTGGAAAGAGAGGAGAGAGAGGGGGAGAGAGGGGAGAGAGAGAGGAGAGAGAGGAGAGATAGAGGGGGAGAGAAAGGAGAGTGGAAAGAGAGGAGAGAGGGGAGAGGGAGAGAGGAGAGAGAGGAGAGAGAGGAGAGATAGAGGGGGAGAGAAAGGAGAGTGGAAAGAGAGGAGAGAGGAGAAATAGAGAGAGGAGAGATGGAAGAGAGAGAGGGGGAGAGAGGGGAGAGAGAGGGGGAGAGAAAGGAGAGTGGAAAGAGAGGAGAGAGAGGGGAGAGAGGGGAGAGAGAGAGGAGAGAGGAGAGATAGAGGGGGAGAGAAAGGAGAGTGGAAAGAGAGGAGAGAGGGGAGAGGGAGAGAGGAGAGAGAGGAGAGAGAGGAGAGATAGAGGGGGAGAGAAAGGAGAGTGGAAAGAGAGGAGAGAGGAGAGAGGGGAGAGGAGAGAGGGGAGAGAAAGAAGAGTGGAAAGAGAGGAGAGAGGAGAAATAGAGAGAGGAGAGAGGGGAGAGAGAGGGGGAGAGAGGGGAGAGAGAGGGGGAGAGAAAGGAGAGTGGAAAGAGAGGAGAGAGGAGAAATAGAGAGAGGAGAGAGGGGAGAGAGAGGGGGAGAGAGGGGAGAGAGAGGGGGAGAGAAAGGAGAGTGGAAAGAGAGGAGAGAGAGGGGGAGAGAGGGGAGAGAGAGAGAAGAGAGAGAGGAGAGATAGAGGGGGAGAGAAAGGAGAGTGGAAAGAGAGGAGAGAGGAGAAATAGAGAGAGGAGAGAGGGGAGAGAGAGAGGGGGAGAGAGGGGAGAGAGAGGGGGAGAGAAAGGAGAGTGGAAAGAGAGGATCGAGAGGGGGAGAGAGGGGAGAGAGAGAGAGGAGAGAGAGGAGAGATAGAGGGGGAGAGAAAGGAGAGTGGAAAGAGAGGAGAGAGGAGAAATAGAGAGAGGAGAGAGGGAAGAGAGAGAGGGGGAGAGAGGGGAGAGAGAGGGGGAGAGAAAGGAGAGTGGAAAGAGAGGAGAGAGAGGGGGAGAGAGGGGACGAGAGAGAGAGGAGAGAGAGGAGAGATAGAGGGGGAGAGAAAGGAGAGTGGAAAGAGAGGAGAGAGGGGAGAGGGGGAGAGAGGAGAGAAGAGAAAGAGGAGAAAGGGCGGAGAGAGGGGAGAGAGAGACACACCTGCAGTACTGCTTTACCACTGGTGAAGCATCCCCTCAGCAAATGGACATGGGGGCTTGAACCTGTATCCTTGCACATGACAGCATGTGCAGTCAACCAAGATGCATATGGTTCACTATTATTTCTACAACTGTCTGTTTGTATTTGCTCATTTTTTAAAAATTTATTTAGTCCCATTTGTTGCCCTTGTTGTTTTATTGTTGTAGTTATTATTGTTGTTGTTATTGATGTTGTTGTTGGATAGGATAGAGAGAAATGGAGAGAGGAGGGGAAGACAGAGAGAGGGAGAGAAAGACAGACACCTGCAGACCTGCTTCATCTCCTGTGAAGCGACTCCCCTGCAGGTGGGGAGCCGGGGGCTTGAACCGGCATCCTTAGGCCAGTCCTTGTGCTTTGTGCCACATTGCTTAACCCACTGCACTAATGCCTGACTCCCATTTGCCCAGTTTTTAAAAGTTCTATCTTTTCTTCCTTTCCAAATCACACCCACACCTGTTACTACACCCAAATATCCCTCCCTTTCCCCCTCTTCTCTCTCCAGGTCCTGATGGAGTTGAGGTTCAGAGCCCTCTGGGCATTTTCCCCCTGACATTTCTCCCCCTCTGGGAGTATGAACCAAAATTCTCTATGGGGAGCAGAAGGTGGGAGTTCTGGCTGCTGTCATTGCTTCTCTGCTGGACATGGGCGTTGGCAGGTGGCTCCATCCCCCAGCCTGTGTCTGTCTGTCCCTAGTCCACCATGGTCCCTTTACAAGGACACGAATCCTACTTGTGAGGGCCCACCTTCCTGACCTGACCCAGTCCTATCTCCCAAGGCCATCATATGGGTGGGGGTTTCAGCCTCTGAATTAGTGTGGGGGAGCTCCATCAGTGCTCTGGTATTCTGCCCCCGCACCCCAACTTACAGCCTTCTCACATTCCAAACACCTTTCTCATGCTCCCCAAGCTGTCTTCACTCACGCCGGCCCTGCTCTGCGGTGCGGAAGGCCCAAGACTGATGGTCAGCAGGTGCACAGGAGTCCAGGTGTGCCTGGCTCTCCAGCTGTGAAGCCCGGTGAATCGGGGCTGTTGGCATCCCAGAGGTGGGGCTTTTCCACCCAGAGAGGGCCAGGAGGAGAGAGGGTAGCACAGTGAGTCTCAGGATACAGAGACCAGGCAGATGGCAGGATGGAGATGCCAAGTTAGCTGTTCACTGCACAAAGTGTAAGTTCCCCTCCAACAGCACCCCCAACTTACGGGCAGAGCTCAGGCTTTGGGGTCTCAGTCCTGTGCTAATAAGTCCATGAAGAGCTGGGGCCAGATGATGGTGGTGCACCTGGTTGAGTGCACATGTTACAGAGGGCAAGGACCCAAGTTTGAGCCCCCAGCCCCCAGCTGCAGGGGGAAAGCTTTGCAAATGGTGAAGCAGGGCTGCAGTTGTCTCTGTCTGTTTCCCACTCTATCTCCCCCTTCCTCTTGATTTCTGTCTGTCTCTAACAAAATCAATAAAAGATAATAAAAAAATTCCATGAAGAGCCTCAGAACCACGCAGTGGGGGAGAGGCAATCTCCTGGTTTCTCAGCGGTGAAGCAGTCGGGGGTCAGGACTGAGCTCACCTCCTGCACCCTGCTCCCATGTCAACATCTTGTACCTTAGAACGAGGCTCCTTCAGAGTGACCCTCGGTCAGAGCAGAGGCGAGAGTGAGAAGCTGAGCTGAAGCTATCCAACCCTGCTGTGTCTCTGGTAAACCCAGGAGCTCAGGGAGAGGGAAGGGCCTCACCATTGTCTGACTTGGTGAGGATTCTGCAGGTCCCAGAAGTGGCAGGCGATGAATGCCCCGAAAGGTTGCATTCATCCCAGAGTGAGATGGCATGCTGCCTCCTGTTTGTAAGTCTCTCTCTCTCTCTCCTTTTTTTCTTTGACAAATGATCTATTTCATTTATCCCCCATGATCTCACATTATTTCAGTATTATTAATACTCTGCAAATATATTAAAAAAGTAATAAACTGGCAATTATGATTGTGCTGGGGACCCTAGACTGCCATTATTCACTGTGTTTCAATTATTAACTTCACTTCAAATGTCTTTCAGCAAAGATTGCAGGGGAGAAAGAGAGAGAGAGAGAGAGAGAGAGAGAGAGAGAGAGAGAGAAAGAGAGGGAGAGAGGGAGAGAGGGAGGGAGGGGGAGAGAGACAGAATTCTGATGATGAAGCATGCACCCTGACTCCTGAACACCCACGTTTCGCTCTGACTTGATGTTTCTCGGATTTACCCGCCAGCTGAGTTTCAGAGGAATCAAGATCTAGGGTCACAGGAAACACCTTCCTCACTACTGACTAAGCAGGGACCAGAAGTGTCTTCGGGGAGGGAAGCTTTTCCCAATCTACTTCCCGACTTGGTATCTTAGGCTTGCATTTTATATTTATTTATTCCCTTTTGTTGCCCTTGTTGTTTTTATTGTGGTTATTATTGTTATTGTTGTTATTGATGTCATCATTGTTATTGATGTCATCATTGTTGGATAGGACAGAGAGAAATGGAGAGAAGAAGGGAAGACAGAGAAAGACAGACACCTGAAGACTTGCTTCACTGCCTGTGAAGCGACTCCCCTACAGGTGGGGAGCTGGGGGCTCGAACCCGAATCCTTATGCTGGTCCTTGCACTTTGTGCCATGTGAGCTTCACCCACTGTACTACCACCCGACTCCCCCTTTTTCTTTTTTTTATTTCATTTGTTATTAATAGTCTTTTAAAGATTGTAAGATCACCATGTGGAGCTCTACACCACACCTACCACCCAAGTTCTGTGTCCTTAACCTCCCTCCTCCCAGAGAGAACCACTAGAGTTCTTAGAAGTCTTACAGATGGTTTGCTTGTATCTGTTTTGTTTGGATTTTTCCCCCAAGTTCATGTGAATCAGATCTCTAGACTCCACCTATGAGTGAAACCACTGTCTCTCATCTTTTTACTTTATTTCACTAAGCATCATCACCTCCAGTTCCATCCATTTTGACCCAAAGGACACAATATCACCTTTTTGATTGCAGAGTGGTATTCCCTGGAACATCTGTCCCATCACTTCTTTAGCCATTTGCTGATGGGCATCTAGGCTGCTTCCACTCTCTGGCTAATGTGCATAATGTAGCTGTGAGCACAGGTACACATATGTCTTTGAACTAGTGCTTGAATGTCCACTGTTGGACTTGAATTTTCTCTAAAGCAATGCTAGTGGATAATGCATGTCCCATGTGAACCCCCTGGACTGAGTGGGGACACAGAGGCACAGAGGGGCTCAGGGATTAGGCAGGGTGTGTTGTATGCTTTACATTGGGTTGTTCTAGCTCTCCCCCACCAAGAAAATTGGTTCAGTCCTGCTAATTTCGTGGGCCTGCTTGGCCCCGCCCCAAGGAACCCCGAGAGGGTTCCAGAGTTCCAGAGTTGGAGAGTTGGAGAGTTGGAGAGTTGGAGAGTTGCAGAGTTAGAGAGTTCTTGGTGCCGCCTCGGGGGAAAGAGGCAGCAGAGTTCTGTTTGGTGATTAGTTTGGTTTACTTTATGAATCGTTGTTCCTGAATAAAGAAATACAGCTTCCCTGCCCAGCCGTATGTCTCTGGTCGTCTCTGTTACCTGCCTGTGAAGCTAGCCCAGCCAGCTAGAGCCACCGAATTTTAACAACAAGGGTGGACGGCTCGATGGTGAGGTCTTTCCTTTGTCCAGTGGTCCTCCCCCCAACACCGTCCTCCAACCTCTGGCACCGGGTCCCAAGGCAAACTCTGGTCTCAGGTGAGGCCAACCGGCAAGGACAGCGAGGGTGGTGAGTCGGCACACAGTCCTGAGTGCTGAGCATGTGTGATGTGGGCTGCTCTTCCTGAAGACCCATCGGGGGAGAGACCACCATAGCCCCAGCTCATAGGCAGGTTGCTTAGCCCACAGCCTCAGAGCCAGGACCCGCTGGTCTTGTCCAGACTGTGGCAGCAGCCACAGAGAAGGTGGTGATGATGACTCCAGGGCTCTGCTGAGGAACGAGGACAGGTGCTCGTGCCACCGTGTGTGTGCCTACCACGGCCCCACAGAGGATTTTCTTGAGACTCACAGCAACTCTCACCCCTCACCCCCAGTGCCTCTTACACCAACAACCCACAGAGCATGTCACCCCATTCCTCTCGAAGGTAAACTAGTCAGGCAGAGGCCCTTCTGGGACTGCAAGAGCCCCAGAGGCTCTCTGTTGAGAATGTGGCCCAGAAGGGGCCATGTGGGGGTGCACCCGGTGGAGTGCACATGCTACAGTGCACAAGGACCCGGGTGGGTTCAAGCCCCTGGTCCCCACCTGCAGGGGGAGAAAAGCTTCATTGGAGTGTCTCTCTCCCTCTCTATTTCCCCCTGTCCTCTCAATTTCTCTCTGTCTCTATCCAATAGTAAACAAATAAGAAATTAAAAAACTCCAATGATAAATGTAAAAAGAGAGAGAGCGAGAGAGAGCAAGAGAGAATGTCCTCCCTCTGTCGCCATCCTCCACCATCTCTCACATTTCCCCAGCAGGCTCATCGAGGTCTAGAAAGAATTTCATTCTCCCTCCAAAACAGTAACGTGGATCCTTTGTTTGAGCTCCCCGAAGACTGCTCTGCACACGGAAGCATCCTTTGTTTGAGCTCCCCGAAGACTGCTCTGCGCACGGAAGCATCCTGGTGGTAGACAGTTTTGCTGTGAATCAGAGTCCATCCTCACCTATAGGAAGAGCCAAGGTGGACTGGGAGCCTGCTGAGTTATATTCTTAAAAGATTAATTTTAGGGGCCAGGTGGTGGCACATCCACTGAAGCTGACAAGTTACAATGAGCAAGGACCCAGGCTCAACAAGCCCCTGGTCCTACCTACAGGGGGAAGCTTCACAAATGGATAAGCAGGGTTGCAGGTGTCTCTCTGTCTCTCTCCCTCTCTATCTCCCCCTCTGCCCTCAATTTTTCTCTGTCCCTATCCAAAAAATAAATAAAATATTTTTAAAAAGATTAATTTTTATTTATTTCACACGAAGTAGGTAGAAACAGAGTTCCTTCATTTACTTTATTGTTGGATAGAGACTGAGAGGAATTGAAAGGGGAGGAGACAGAGAGGGGAAGAGATACAGAGATACCTGCAGCCCTGCTTCACCACTCAGGAAGCTTCCTCCCTGTGGGTGGGACCAGGGGCTTGAACCTGCATCCTTGGGCACTGTAATATGTGTTTTTTAACCAGGTGCACCACTGCCTGGCCCCAGAACAGAATTCCTCATGAGAAAGAGGCAGGAGGAGAGAAGTCAGAGCAGAATATGCTAGAACACATGGCAGCAGGGATCAGACTGGGGGCCTCGGGCATGCAAGTCCGGCTCTCCACCTTCTGAGTGACCCCTGGGGTGCTCTGAGGGCTTTCCGTGAGCTACCTGCTGGGCAATGCATCCAAGCATCCCATGGGCACCCACTGTCTGCCACACTCAGTGCTTCCCTGAAACTCCCATGGCGGTGGGGGGTCCTTGGAAATTACACCTCCCTCCCTGCAGGGATCTTCGCCTCAGACGGGAAGGGAAGTGGGATGAGGAAGATAGGGAAGGAACCGTGAGCTCTGGTCCATTCTCTGCCTTGTCAGGCTCCTGCAGGGAGCAGTGCGCCCCACCCTGGGCCCAAGTAGCCCCTCACCCCCCAGCTGAGCCCATCACCACCCGGTGTCCTAAGGATGGAGGCAGACTGGGGTAAGTTATGTGTGGTGGTTTTAGGCATTAATAAATTTGAGGGACCATATTATTGAATTTTGCAATGCAAATTATATTTTGAACACAAATTCTTCATTTTTGAATGCTAAGGACTCATAAAGAATGCCGGTGGTTTATGAATTAGGCCATCACCATGTGATTTGTGATTCAAACAGCGTGCTGGCTCTGTGGAATAAGTAACTTCAGTGTCTGCATTCTCAAAATATTTGCTGGATGTATTAGAAAGTTCTCAAAGGTCTCCAAAGGCCCTTCCTCTCCCCTTTTCTCCTTCCCTTCCTTCCCTCCTTCATTCATTTCTTCTCCTCTCTCTCTCACACACTCACTTTCCATCCCTCCCACTTCCCTCTTCCTTCTCCCCTCCCTCCCTCCCTCCCTCCCTCTCTCTTTCCTTTTTTTTTTTTTTTTTTTTTTTTTTACCAGAGCACTGCTCAGCTCTGCTGAACCTGGGACTGTGGAGCCTCAGGCATGAGAGTCTCTTTGCATAAATGACCATTATACTATCTGCCCCTCACCCTCTTTCTTTTTTAAAGAATTTATTATTTATTTATGAGAAAGAAAGGAGGAGAGAGAGAAAGAGCCAGATGTCACTCCGGTACATGTGCTGCTGCGGACTGAACTCTGGACTCATGCCTGAGATGCCAATGCTTTATCCACTGTGCCACCTCCTGGACCACATCACTCATTTTCTTCACTGATTTCCCCCCCTTTCCCCCCTCTCTCTTCATCCTTTCCTCTCTTCCTCCTTTCTTTCTTCCCTTCCTTCCTCCCTCCCTCCTTTCCTTCCTCCCTCTTTTTCTCCTCTCCTTCCTTCCTTCCCTATCCCCCCTTCCTCTCTTCTCTCTCCACTGGCTGACTTTATTAGTCATTATTCTTCTTAGCCTCTTCTGGTCCTTCTGCAGGTCAGGTTGTTAGACGTTGCCTAGCCTAACCCCCTCATTTTAGAGGTGGCCATTCTGAGAGCCAGAGAGCTTGGGAGTTCTGTCCAAAGTCCTAGCCTTGGGGAGGGAGAGAGAGAGAGAGAGAGAGAGAGAGAGAGAGAGAGAGAGAGAGCCAGGCCTCTGACACCTAACCCCACTCTCTCACTGAGAGCAGGCTCTTGTGGAGGGAGCGAGGTTAGGCACTGGCTTAGGTGGGATGACAGGGAGGGAGCAGGGAAGGGGAGAGGGTACCGCAGGCTAAGCCTGTGAGCTTCCTGTCTCTGGAGCCTGAACATGGGGGGGCTGGCTCTCGGGGATGCTGGGGCCAGCACGTGGACTATCTGGTGAGTGATTCCAGTCTGGTCTTCCCAAGAGAACCCCCGGGAGGAATGGGCCACAGGTGACGGCTGAGCACTCCAACACCTGGGAAGTGCAAATCCAGGTGGAATACTCAGAGACAGCTCAGAGCCTGGGCTTCCCAGCTCCAAGGTGGGTGGGAGCCGTGGTCAGTGCACCAACCTCCTGGGGCAGTTCCCAGAGTTCTCTGTGCCCAAGCTGCACTGCCAAGGCATTCCAGCAGGATTCTGAATGTGAGTTCTGTAAAAAGCCTCCCTTTTATAAGTGAGACATCTGGCGCTCATCCTCTTCTTTCTGGCTTATCTCACATAACAGGATTCCTTCAAACTCCATCCAAGATGAGGCAAAGGAGATCTCCACTCTATCATTTTTTACAGCACAGTCGTATTCATCTATCTATCTATCTATCTATCTATCTATCTATCTATCTATCTCTCACACCTTTCTGTGCTGCTCTGAACATGGGTGATTGACCTCTTCAGGTGGGTATGTTTGCTTCCACTGGATATATCCCCAGGAGAGGAACTGCTGGGTCATAGGGTGGAACTTAAGGAACAAGGACAGACAGGGAAAGCAGAGCAAATTTTGGGCTGGGTGGGGTGGATCACACTGATGCAAAGGACTCTGGGGCAGGAGGGGAAGGGAGGGCTGGGAGGGGGCTTTAGGGTCCTGCTGCGTGATGGTGGGTGGAAAGGGCCTGAGCTGGGTCTGAGAGTGTTTTGTTAGACACCTATCACAGTTAGTTGAGAAACTGTATCCATGTTTCCACAAGTGGGCTGTACACCAGCACCCTGGGAACAAAACAAACACCACCCAGCTTTGCCTTTTAAGGTCTCCTAGACCCACAGGATGAAGCCTCGAGTACCAGCCAGAAGTTCTCAAGCTGTACGGTGCCCAGGACCCATGGGGAAAGTTAAGTCTCCATGTCCCTGGGTTCCTCTTGCCGGATGCTCTGATTCAGTCACTGGGGGGTGGGGTGGTGGTGGGAGTCACCCCTTGTTTACCTTTTTAGGGTGACATGCTGCCAGATCCCCGCTGGGACCAGGCCCAAGGATGGGTTCTCTGGTCCCATGACAGAGTTAGGGTTCGGTCCTGATAGTTTTGGGAGTCCCAGTGAAAGTCACTGAGGGACAGCAATGACACTCAGCTCCAGGGGTGTGACTGGCCAGGCAGTTCACCTGGGAGGAAATGGAGGTTCACTTGGGGGAGAAAAAAACAGAGCAGCAGAGAGAGGGCTGAACCTGGGCCCCCCATGCGGAGCTCCTGGAAACATCGGACTGTGCCCTCACTGTGGACAAGGGAGACAGTCAGAAGGGGACGTGCAAGAGCCAGGGAGACGGTGCCTCACTGAAGCACCAGCCCTGCATGCCCGAGGCCCTGGGTTCAATCTCCGGCATTGCCTTACACCAGAGCTGAGCAGTGCTTTGCTCTCTCTCTCTCTCTCGGCTTCCAGGGTTATCTCTGGGGGTTCAGTGCCAGCACCACTATTGCATGGCTCCTGGAGGCCATTTTCCTCATTTTATTATTTTTTTTGGACAGGACAGAGAAAAACTGAGAGGGGAGGGGGATTTACAGAGGGAGAGAGACAGAGAGTCACCTGCAGCCCTGCTCTACTGCTTGTGAAGCTTCCCCCTGCAGGTGGGGAGCTGGGGACTCCAACCTGGATCCTTGCGTGGGTCCTTGTGCTTAGTACTCCATGCATTTAACTAGGTGCACCAGCACCCGGCCCCTCTCCTTCTCTTCTCCCTCTCTTCCATCAATAAATACATCTCTTTTAAAGAGAGTGAGCAGGAAAGAGAAAGGGCCTGGGAGACAGGGCCTGAGTCTCTGAGGACTGGACACCCCCTGCGTGGCTCTGTCCTCTGCCCAGCCCAGCCTAGCCCCCAAGGGACGAGTGGCCACAGCTAATAAACAGCCCATTCCCAGAGCTATGTCCTCAAGGCTCAGCCATGCTGGACTAAGCAGCTGACTTTTATTTCCTTTTAAAGGCTGAGTAATAGTCCATTAGCTGCAGCCACTCCACTTTGGCTTGTCACTTACTTTGAAAGCATTTGGGCTGGGGGTGGGTGGGTAAGAGATAGGACGGCAAGGAGCTGTGGTTCTCCGTGGCCATCCTTGGCCTGGGGTCTGCAAGCCAGGAGGGAGACTTAGACTTCATGCTTCTTCTAACTGGAGGTGAGTGTGTGAGCGGCTGCTTGGCGAGTGGGGTAAGGGGAAGTCTGTCTTGGATTAGGCGTGTCTTCCGAGCTCCTGGTAGGAGGGGTGGGGGCCCCTCACCCTGTATTTGCATTCTGGCTGTAGTCTGGCTGGTCTCAGAAGCCCCACATCCCCTGCAGAAAGGGATGGAGGGTCATTTTCAGCTGCAGGAGAGACTCTGGGTCAAGCTCTGGCCCCAGCCATATCTCGGGCTGGAACACCCACAGTGCTTTATCTTGTTCCCATCTTTTTTCTGCTGAGTCACCAGCAGGGAGACTTGGCCGGCCCTGGAATTCCTGATGGCAGGAATCAGGGATCGTCCCTCCAGAGAACCCGCTGTGCTTCTTGGATCAGAACTCATCTCAGAGTAGCTTGTCGGGGGGACAGGATGCCCCCTTTGTGCCCGACACCCTGAGAAGTCACCCTCTTCCTCCACCAGCAGCAGTCCGTGGCTCTGCCCCCCTAGAGAAGCCCCTCTCTCCTGCTCCCTGCGGCCTCAGTGGGTCCCCTGGGCCCCAGCCATGGGGTGGCATGGGACAAACTCTGGGCTAGCAGAGCAGCCGTGTCCAGAGAATATATAACTATATATACAGCTTTCATTTTTCTTTAAATCAGAGCACTGCTCAGCTCAGGCTTATGGTGGTGTGGGGGATTGAACCTGAGACTTTGGAGCCTTAGGCACAAGTCTCTTTGCAGAACCATTCGGCTGTCTCCTCCAGCCTCGGAGAGCATCACCGGCCCCGCTAACCACAGCCTGAGCACCCAGACCCTTGTTCCTGTCTGCAGTTCAGGAGTCAGCTCGGAGCTCACAGTTTAAGCCGGCTGCCTGACATCTCAGCCTTGGAGCCTCCAAAGCCCATCTTTTTGCCCCCAGACCACTGCCATCTTCCCGGACGAGAGGTCCAGAGGCCTTTGCTGCGGTCACAGAGGCAGCATGTTCGTAACAAGTCAGTGTGTGACCAAGGGACCCATCGGGAAGCTCCTCTGGGCGACAGGCTGGCCGTGCAGGCCGCGTGCGCCTTGCACCTGCCAGATCCTCATGGCTGCAGGCGTCAGAGAGGAGGGAAACAAGTGTTGCCCATGAGATCCAGGGCAGCAACGACTCTCCTCTTAACTCCTGGCCTCCTCCCCAAGCAGGTCTGGGGTGCGAGCTTCCCGCAGGAGCGAGCGGGCGGGGAACAGTTGACTGAGCAGGTCTGAGTGCTCTGGGGGGAGAAGCTGGGGGCCGGCTGCTTAGGGCTTGGGGGCAGGGCTGAGCCGGCACTGGCAGGAGTGTGGGGGAGCTGGGGCCTGGAGGAGAGGGAGAGAGAACAGCAGGCACGCAGAGCAGGCATACTCACCCTCTCCTCTGACAGAGAGAAAGGCAGGGCAGGGGAGACTGATGTAAAGTGACAGAGGCGGGGGGGGGGGCAGAATTCAAGGCAGGAATTAAAAAAAAAACATACAAGTCACAACTCCGAAGATAAATCACATGCAAGGTGCAGGAGGGGTGGGGAGACAGCGCAGAGACAGAGGACCAGACTTGCACTGAGTGCTCAGAGGTCCCTGGTTCAATCCCTGGCACTGTTCAGCTCTCTCATAAAAATAAATCAGGGGCGAGTCGGGCAGTGGCGCAGCGGGTTAAGCACACGTGGTGCAAAATGCAAGGACCAACGTGAAGGATCGCGGTTCGAGCCCCCGGCTCCCCACTTGCAGGGGAGTCTCTTCACAGGCGGTGAAGCAGGTCTGCAGGTGTCTGTCTTTCTTTCCCCCCTCTGTCTTCCCCTCCTCTCTCCATTTCTCTCTGTCCTATCCAACAATGACAACAACAACAACAACAACAACAATAATAACGACAACAACAATAAAAAACAAGGGCAACAAAGGGAAAAATAAATAAACATAAAAAATACTAAAAATAATTAAAAAAATAAATCAGGGTCTGGGCGTTGGCACACCTGGTTGGGTGCACATGTTATAGTGAGCAAGGACCTGGGTTCAAGCCCCTGTCCTCACTTGCAGGAGGAAAGCTTTGTGAGTGGTGAAGCAGGGCTTCTGTCTCTCTCCCTCTTGATCACTCTCTTCCCTCTTGATTTCTGGCTGTCTCTCTCCAATAAATAAATAAAGCTAATAAAAAGAAAAGTAAATCAATAGATCAAAACAACAAAGAAAGGAAGGCAGAGAAATGCTAAGAATCACAGACACACAGAGATGGAGAAAGAGAGAGGGAGAGAGAGCAGTGTGTATGTCATCTCATCTCACAGAACAGAGATGGGGGAAGGAATAAGAAAGAGAGAGAGAAATATAAGACGAGAGAATGAGTAAACCCAGAGAAAAAGCCTTTCCGAGCACCCTGAACTGTGACAAGAAGGAACCCCAACTCCCTCTCTGAGTCTTTGGAACAGAAGCTTCAGCTGAGTCAGCGGACATTCAGACCCCAGGGAGCCACCCACATCCTCACCCCTGGTGCAGGGTTACATGGCCAGGGGAATTAAGGGTGCGGATCCAGCACTCCTGGATTCTCCACTTGGGTCTGTTGAGCTCCCAGGCGTCCCTGCAGGATGAGGAGGGAGACAGAGAGATGTTGGGGGTGAGGAGAACTTGTTCCCTGTTGCTGACTTTGAAGGAAGGGGCCATGAGCCAAGGAATGGGGGACAGCTTCTGGGAGACAGAAAGGGACAGGGAGTCAATCATAACAATGATGGAGGAGGATTACAGAAAAAATGAGAAGGCCCAAACCTATGTTTTCCAAAAGTTAAACCGAAATGTCAGGCTCCCTGCTACTGCTTGTTCCATCGCCACTGCGGTCAGAACGGGATGTTCTACTCACAGTGAGGAAGAAGCTGCATGATGAGAGCTGGGTGGGGGCGCACCTGGTTGAGCACACATATTACAGTGTGCAAGGACTTGGGTTCAAGCCCCTGCTCCCCACATGCGGGGCGAAAGCTTTGAAAGTGGTAAAGCAGGGTTACAGGTGTGTGTGTGTATCTCTCTTCCTTGCTATCTTCCCCTCTCCTCTTGATTTCTGTCTCTAGCCAATAAATAAACAAATGTATGTGTGTGTGTATATATATATATAAAATGCATGATAACATCTATGTACCATCTTAAGAAATTGGATATTTAAATGTCAGAGACAAGGAGACTAACCTTGCCTGCCTAGACTCCCTTATGCTGACACCCAGGAACGTTGTGCTTCACACCCACAGAACCCAGCCCTGGCTGCATCTCAACCCAGCGAGCCCAGCTGCAGACTTTAGGGCTTACATCTCTGCATTTGGAGTTATCTGTCACAAGAATCAACGCAGCTCCTCTCCCCTGCCCTCTGACAGCAGAGCGGACTCCATCTCTGGAAGCAGTTTTCTGGGACTCACATTCTGGGAGGCTGCAGGCAGGTGAGCCCTCGGGGGAGGCTGCCCGGGGCCACCAGCTCAGCAGAGAGCTTGTGAATGTTTGCCGTGACACCGGACTCTGGTCCTGCTGTGTCACGGGCTGACTGCGATGGAAGTCTCCTCCTACCCAGAAGTTGCCAGCCCGGCACTGTGTCCTGCTGGGGAGACAACACTGTGTCTGGAGGGGGAGAGAGAGGACGGGAGCACCTGTGAATGAAGTGTCCTGAGTTCAAGGTCACCTTGGGCTAATCCTTATTCCTAGAGCACCCCCCATGTCCCACCCCGTCAGGAAAATGAACGATGGAGGTGCTGGCTTCCTTTGTAGGTGCACCATCTCACCTCCCCTTGTCCTTCTGTCTCCTCTTTCTGCCTTTCCCCCTTACTTGCAAAAGCAAGTCTTTCTTTTGCTCGCTCACTTTCAAAATTAAAAAGGACTAGCAAATGCCCAGGCAGCCCTGCCGTGCTCTTGCAGCATCAAACACTCCGGTCGGTCTGGGGCTGCGTTCTGCCAGGGGCGATCAGCCCTGGCCGCTCAGAAGGGCTGTGCAGCTGTGAGTCTGGGGCCTTGCAGGCTGGGGGCTGGAGCACATGCCAGCCAGCATCCAGAATCGTGTGTGTATGTGTGTGTGTGTGTGTGTGTGTGTGTGTGTGTATTAGTCAAGAACCATGGCACACAGTGAAGAGGCAGACACATAATTTCAGTGGGAAAATTCCCTAGTGGGAGACTGGAGTGTAGAATGTCAGCACCAGCTCTGGATCGAGTCAGAACCCTGGTTCCACTGTATGGAGACTCTCATGGAGCTATTTTCCAAGACTGACTGTGATTATCACATGAGAGAGAGAGAGGGAGAGGGGAGAGAGAGAGAGAGAGAGGGAGAGGGAGAGGGAGAGGGAGAGGGAGAGGGAGGGAGAGGGAGAGGGAGAGGGAGAGGGAGAGGGAGAGAGGGAGAGGGAGAGGGAGAGGGAGAGAGAGGGAGGGAGAGAGAGAGAGAGAGAGAGAGAGAGAGAGAGAGACGAAAGAAGAGAAGTCAGAGCACCACTTTGGCACATGTGCCGCCTGGGACTGACCGACAGCTCTGCCAGTCGAGACTTTCTCGGCTGATTTGACACAGTGCTGGGCACCTCACTCGACTGCAACACCGCTGCTCCTGGGATGGCTTGTCGAATTTTTTATTTTACTTTTTTTTTTTTTAACTTCAGAAAGACACGGAGAGGGAGAGACACCACAGCACTGGGGCTTCTCCCATGGTGCTGGGTTCTGAGTTGAGTAACACACGGTAAGGCTCACTCTGCCTGCCTGGTGAACTGTCTTCTAATCAATAAATAAATGCTTTGCGATGTGTAAGACCCAGGTTCAAGCCAGGCCTCTGCTGCACTGAAGGAGATTTCAGTGCTGTGGTCTCTCTCTCTCTCTCAACATGAATTGATTCTGGGGGCCAGGAGGTAGGACACTTGATTGAATGCACATCACCTGTGCGGAAGGTCTCCCCGCCTGGGTGTGAGTGAAGCTTTATAAGTAGGTGTCACCGTCATCCAGAGCTGAGTAGGGCTCTGGGGAAAATACTATTACGAATACTAATAGTACTACTACTACTACTAATAATAATGGTCCAATCCCTAGTGCCACCATCAGTCAGAGCTAAGCAGGGTTCTGGTAAGCAAAAAGACAAGGAAAGAAAAGAGAAGCAGGGAGAGTCGGTGGAAGGATCCCGGTTCGAGCCCCCGGCTCCCCACCTGCAGGGGAAGTCGCTTCACAGGCGGTGAAGCAGGTCTGCAGGTGTCTGTCTTTCTCTCCCCCTCTCTGTCTTCCCCTCCTCTCTCCATTTCTCTCTGTCCTATCCAACAACAACATCAATCACAACAACAATAATGACTACGATAAAACAAAGGCAACAAAAGAGAATACATAAATATTAAAAAAGAGAAAGAAAAGAGATGCAGAGTGAAGGTATAGGATTTCTCCGAGAAGCTGGTTCACAAGATGAGTGTATTTCTACTAAGAGTCAAATCAAAAGGTCTCAATTTTCTGGCACAGAACTAGCTGGCCAGCCAGTGGTCCTGCAGTGTGAGGCCTTAGCCCTAACCTCAAGCAGCCTGACCTTTAAAGTGAGAATCCCCTAAGAGTAGGAGTAAGGATGGAGCCCAGCAGGGCAGGGACAGAGGAAGTGGCCCTAAGCTTTTCTGTCTGCCTCTCTCTGTCTTTCCTTTTTCCATAGCTGGAGCTGCAGAGAGACCCCTCATGCCAGCACGCAGCTTCCAGAGTGAATCTGCTGGAGAGCGGCCTCCCTCCAGGACCCCGGGAACTGAAAGCAGTGGGACTGGAGGAGCCGGCACTCAGCACTTAGTAATTAGGCCGTGATCCTTGTTTATCTGTGCGCTGTACTGTAACTCCCTCTGCCCGAGGCTGGTGCTGGAGCTGGGAAAACACAATTTCCTCTGAACTAATTTCGTTTTAAGAGGAAAATGAAAGTTTAAAGTAGTTTAATGTTTCAGCAAAACCATAATGGCTGGGGAAGATTGACTGAGGCAAACCTCTAAAGCCCCTAATTCTGCTAATAACTCAAAGCTTAACTCTTCCCCACATCAGAACCCACGCCCATGCTCACGCTGCACTCCAGACCCTCAGGGCCCTGCCGACGGCCGGACCATTCTTTCTTTCCATTTACTTTTTTTTTTTTTTAACGATTAAATAGTTTTGTTTTTGATCTTAGTAGAGTCCTAAAGACACAGTTGTTAATACCACTGATGGAGCTTGTGGTCCCACCAGAAGAGACACCCCAAGGATTCCCACGTCTCCCTCAGACCTGGGATCCCGGAATGAGAGGTCTTTTATTGCTGTTAGTCATCTTAGAGAGGTCCAAACATTGGCTGTAGCAGGGGAAAGCTCCGGGAGCCTCAGTTTCTCCTTTATAAAGAGAGTGGGCCAGGAGGTGGCACAGTGGATCAAGTGTTGGACCCTCATGGCTGAGGCCCTGAGTTCAGTCCCAGGCAGTGCATGTGCCAGAATGGTGCTCTGGTTCTCTTTCCTTCTCTCTCATTAGTAATAAATAAATAAACCTTTAAAATTGGTTTAATCATCTTTACTTATTGGGTAGAGACAGCCAGAAACTGGGACGGGATGGGGTTGATAGAGACACAGAGAGACACCTGCAGCTCTGCTTCACTGCTCACAAAGCTCTCCCCCTGCAGGTGGGGACCGAGGGCTCAAACCTGGCTCCATGTGCCCTGTAACGTGCGCTCAACCAGGTGCGTCACCACCCGGCCCATAAATAAACCTTTGAAAATAGAGAGAATGTGCAAGCTTTACAGGCTTGCCATGAAGAATAAATGGGATATTGATGCCAGGTGCGTAGCCAGTGTGAGAGAGAGAGCCAAGACACCGCACTCCAGTGTGGTTGGCACCGTTACAGGGTGGGTCTAAGATCTGTAAAGCCAGAAGCCATGAAAGTAGGTCTTAGCTCCCAGATGGCCTCAACCTCTCCCCTCTCCCCTCTCCCTCTCCCTCTCCCTCTCCCTCTCCCCTCTCCCCTCTCCCCTCTCCCCTCTCCCTCTCCCTCTCCCTCTCCCCTCTCCCTCTCCCTCTCCCTCTCCCCTCTCCCCTCTCCCTCTCCCTCTCCCTCTCCCTCTCCCTCTCCCTCTCCCTCTCCCTCTCCCCTCTCCCTCTCCCCTCTCCCCTCTTCCCTCTCCCTTTCCCCTTTCCCCTCTCCCCTCTTCCCTCTCCCTTTCCCCTTTCCCCTCTCCCCTCTCCCCTCTCCCTCTCCCTCTCCCCTCTCCCCACTCCCCTTTCCCCTCTCCCTCTCCCCTCTCCCCTCTCCCTTCTCCCCTCTGCCCTCTGCCCTCTGCCCTCTCCCTCTCCCTCTGTTCTAGCTTGGGTGTGTTTTCCATTCTCTCATTTGGAAGATTCTCATGCAAGAGGAGACTCAGCTCTCTCTCCCCCACAAAGCCTGCTCTGACTCTGCGGGCCTGCAAGGCTGTTATCACCCGCGGAAGCACCCAGCCTCACTTGATTGGGTAACCTCTTTCTTCTCTGTCCCTTAGGGGGACAATGCTGTGTCCACAACTCTGGGACAAACCTGCTTTTGGTTTATTTATTTTTTTTTATCTTTTGATAATGAAAATAATTATATTTAGAATCAGCTAGCTAGACTCCGTTTAGATGACCCTGATTTTGTTGGCAATGCCCAAGGCACCGTAGTCAGGAGCCAGTTGAAAGGCGACCTTCTTCTCTCCACCAGGCCTGGTCAGGGTGTTGACCTCAGCCCTGTCAACACCGTGGAGTTTCCCTACAGCCCGTTTGATCTGGTCTTGGCTGGCTTTGCCAACTACAGTGAAAACAAACTCTTGCTCTTGCCTCCTGTATTTCTCCTGGCTGGGTCGGTGGCTGGGGGACTTGACAGTGACACGGTGCTCAAGATTGTTCCTCCTGAGCTTCCATCCCGGGGTACTCGGGATGTCTTCACAGCTACAGTGCCACGGACTGAAGGAACATGGGTGATGTGCACATCTTTGTGTGTGTGGCCTCTCAGCACTGCTTTCTCAGCCTTCAAGGCTTTGGTTTTAGCTTCGGCTTTGGGAGGGGCTGGGGCTTTGCTTCTTTGCTCATTGCAGATGGGCGTTGGTTCTGACAGTGCATCTCCCAGACTACATAACCACCGTGGCACTGGGTGTGCCTCCATCTTCCTGGTGTCCTGGAACTTGGCCCATGGCTGCTTGGTGTCTCGTGAGAGCAGAAATGGGAAACAGGAGGCGTGGCCCGTCCCCTGCTTGTGGCGGACATCACCCATCAACTGTCTCAGAGTCAAGAGCAAGACCCTCTTCATGAGCCAGTTCATTTGTGAAGGGAACCGCGTGAGTCACACCTGAATCAAGGCTCCCTGAACCCTGTCCCTAAGCCACCTGCACCAGGAGTCTGACTTTCTGAAGATGGTGCCCCATAACCTGTGTCTGAAAATAAAAGGTCAGGGTGACTTGGAGGGCAGGCTAAATACTGGAATACATGAACCTAGGTGTCACTGCCTTGAGTGACTTATACTGGGGTAACGTGCAAATCTTAGTACTTAACACACGTCTTTGAAAGCATTCCAAAGAGACAGAGAAAAGGGAGGGAGCTGAGGAGGGTGATTCCCTTCCTCTCAGCTCCATGGGTCTTTGCTCAACAGAGGAATGCCCACAGATTTCTTATTTCAACTAACCCCACACCCCAAAACTCTGTCCTGAGAATCCTCTTACATCTTACTTCTGCTTTATTTTTAAAATTTATATTACACTGCAGCATTCTCTTCCTCCAACGAGAACTGAAAGAAAAAAAATAACCATTTTCCCCTTCCTCCCCCCCATCTCTGTTTGCCCACAGTCATGTGCTCAGTGTTTATTACAAGTGAGTGGAGACACACGCTGCCTTTGGAAGGCAGCCCCACTTGGAGAAAGTCAGTGGCAAGCAGATACCCATTTTTCAAAGCTGCCTTTCTTGAGAGTGAACCCACAAGGGAGCCCACCCACTCACCTCTCCCTGCTCCAGGGGACTCAGGGTTTATTTATTTATTTTTTTTTGTAAATTTGGAGCTGGGATCCCCAGCCACCTCCCCACCCCACCGGAAATCCTCTCACTCTGCTTCCTCTTCCTCTTGCCTCTCACCTCTCTTCCTCACCCAATTATCCTGAACACCTGGCAGCAGGGGGCTTGCTGACGGGTCCTGGGAGAACATGACAAAAAGGCAGGTGGCAGTACGATCCAGGGAAAGGGGGAGGGGGAAGGGGCAAGGAAAAAGTGGGTGGTTCTGCTGCTTCTCTTGTGCTTCCTCTGCCCTCCACCCCCAGGTCTACCAGTCAGCTGGTCTACCTGGCTACCCAGATGTAGGCTTTTCAAATGGCAGTACTTGTTCTCCCCAGGACACCTGCATCTAGAGGGTGTGTGGCTGCTATCTAGTGGGCCGAGGCCAGTGACTGTGCTCCTGACCCTACGGAATCCAGGAATCCTCCCAACAAAGGGTTGTCTGGCTCTGAATGTCGACGGTAGCAAGAAACACTGATCTAGAAGGGGAAAGAGAGGACTTTGAAGGAGCAGCCAAGGCCCAGGGCAGGGAAGGGCATCAGGGCGGTGTTGCCTGCAGGATGGGGTTGTGGGGATGGAGATTTTTGTGGCAAAAACTGGCAGGTGTCCACTGTGGTTTCTGCCTCTGGCACCAGTGGTTAGACCAGAGGAGGCACACCATGGACTCTTCCTGAGTTAGCACCCAGAAGTACTGGCTTCCAAGCTCACAGTCTGCAGGAAGGAATGGAACACCTCTTAAATTGGTCTGGATACCCTACCCTATGAGCCGGCACTCCTATATTTTATTTTGATGAGAGAGAGAGAGAGAGAGAGAGAGAGAGAGAGAGAGGAGAGAGAGAAAGAGAGAAAGAGAGAGTCAAGAGCAGTACTTAACTCTGGCACATGGTAGTGCTGGGGATTGACCCTGCGGCCCCTGGAGTCTCAGGCATGCAGGTGCTATGCTATCTCCCTAACTTGGTGCCTACTCTTAAAGTTTAATGGGAGCCATGAACACTTTTCTCAGCACATGGGACAGTATGTGGTGACCTACCTGGGATTCTGGGTGTTTCTAGGCCTCCTAAGAGGCCCAAGTTAAGCAGCTTTGCTGTGAATCATTACTGCTCTTGAAATCTGTGTATTTCATAATTCCTCTTTATTTTCAAAAATCTCTCTTCTCAGAACTACCCCAAGTCAGGGCTAGAGGGCATTGTGCACCTAGAAACTGCACCAGACACAGCAAGCAGACTTCTTGGATTCTTGCACACGAAAAAGGCCGGCTTGCTGCTTTCAGTTAATCAGCGAGTCCTTCCAGCCTGGGGCAGTGGAGGCAGCCCCTGTGCAGGGGGGTGCGGGGGTGGGGGGCAGGGTGGGGGAGGATGGGGGAGCTGCCTGAAGCCTCCTTACATTTGTCTGTTGATGGAATGTCAGCCTCTTCCCAAGGTCCAGGGCCTGGTGTGGATTGATTTCCCAGCGAGGGTCTTGGGGTTTGGGGGTGTGCACCCCAGAGTGGGAGCTGTGCCCACTCCTCGACTCCCTCCCTCAGGATGGCCGGAGGCCCCTGTGTCCTCCCTGCTCCTATTTGCAAGCGGAGGCCTTTGGATTAGTGGTTCCCACAGAGACCGTAGGTGGTGGCACTCAGGTCAGTGTGTTTCAGGAGTGCCGGGAAGAGAAAGCAGTTATCCCAGGACAGGGGTGCTCAGCCTTGGAGAGGGTCTCCAAGGCTGACACCACCAGGCCCCCTCTGGGGAATGCATCTGTGAGGAACTTGGTAAGGAACGTGGAAGAAGGGCCCTCTGCCAGATTAACTGGTCAGCATTGTGACACCACCACCACCACCACCATCTCCACCACCACCAGCATCACCACCAGCATCACCACCACCATAGTCACAGCCTCTTGGTCACCATTTGCAGGAATCCATTAGAATAGAAGTAGAAGCTATTAGCTATTAAGAATAGCAGTCCTGTCAGTCCAAAAATCTTTCCCACTCTCCCCCTTCCAGAAGTAAGAACAGTACAACCCTGTGTTAGTGGCTGACCAGCCCAAGAGTCCTCTTCGCTGGCAGTGACGACTTGTCCACGGGTGGTCACTGACCTAGAGGGCCTAACTTGAGTATTTCTCTGAGCATTACATGGACTCGCTCTAAGAAGTCTTCTGGATTTGGGTAGAAATTCCAGCAGCTCCAGCCTTAGAGAGAAATCCTAACCTTTTCTCCCAGAGACCATCAGTAATTTTCAGCAAAGCCCTTTGATATTTATTTTATTTCCATTAGAGTTAAATTCCAGTGATTAATGAAGCCTAACAAGAAATCCCCAAAGTAACAAACACAACAGAAAAGGAACCTTACTAATGCCTTCCTCCAAAGTCTGTTTGCAAAGAATCTCTCATGGTTTAATTGGCCCTTTTAGGTAAAAATCTCTTCTGGTTGCAACAGAAATTGGTTCTTTTTTTTACTTCAGAGAGTTGCTTAGGGCTGATTACCTCTGAGGAATGAGACCTGAGGGCAGATCATACAGGGAGCCTTTTATCAATCCTGGTTGAGGCAAGCAGAGGCTTCCCCAAGGTGGAGTGGGTAGGAGAGCCCCAGTGCTTCCAGATTCCAAGGGTGTCAAGTGGAAGCCTCGGTGAGGCTGCCCACCCGCCAGCCCTCTCATTCTCCTGGGTGAGGAGGGTGGGTGATGGATGGCAGGCTGCCAGGAAGCACACTGATTTATAGAAGAAGCCAAGTATAGATTCCTCCTTGGAAATTAGAGAAGACTGCTGTGTGTGCAATTTCTTTCTTGAAAAGATGTAAGCCGGCCCTTTGATTCTGGATGTGTTGCACTGGAGATTCCCAGAAGATATCGGAGTGCTGGCGTCAAGGAGCCATTGACCCGGGGAGTCTGTGGAACAAGGAAGACCCTGGCTGGGTGTCTACACTGTGTGCTGGGCACCGTGGCAGGGAGCAGGGGACAGGGGAGGGGCACACAGTTCTGCTCCTCCTGACCCTGGTGTAGGCACCTGTCGTATGCTTTACATTGGTTTGTTCTAGCCCTCCCCCGCCAAGAGAATTGGATGAGTCCTGTTAATTTCGCGGGCCTGCTTGGCCTCGCCCCAAGGAACCCCGAGAGAGGGTTCCTGAGTCCGAGAGTTCCTGAGTTCCTGAGTTCGAGAGTTTCAGGGTTACAGAGTAAGAGAGAGTTCCAGAGTGCCAGAGTTTCAGAGGGTTCCCCAGTAAGAGAGCTCCAGAGTTCCAGAGTTGGAGAGTTCCTGAGTTCGAGAGTAAGAGAGAGTGCTTGTGCCGCTGCAAAGAGACAGCCGAGTTCTGTTTGGTGATTAGTTTGTCTTAGTTTATGAATCGTTGTTCCTGAATAAAGAAATACAGCTGCCCTGCCCAGCCGTTGTCTCCGCGTCTCTGTTACCCGCCTGTGAAGCTAGCCCGCCCGGCAAGAGCCTTCCGAATTTTAACAACAGGCACCTCTTTCCTTTGGAGGTGAGCCAAACTGAATCCGACAACGTACTGTTGGGACTGGGCGGTCATTTTTTTTTTTTTTTTTATTTTTGCCTTTAGGGTTATTGCTGGGGTCAGTGAATCCACTGTTCCTGGAGGCCATTTTTCCCATTTTGTTGCCTTTGCTGTTGCTGTTATTGTTGCCATTGCTGTTGTTGTTGGATAGGACAGAGAGAAATCAAGAGAGGAGAGGAAGACAGAGGGGGAGAGAAAGACAGACACCTGCAGACCTGCCTCACTGCCTGTGAAGTGACCTCCATGCAGGAGGGGAGCCGGGGGCTCGAACCGGGATCCTTATGCAGGTCCTTGTGTTTCGTACCATGTGCGCTTAACTCGCTGTACTACCACCTGCCTGCCCTCCTCTCCCCACTAATTATTTTTTTCTCACCTGGGAGATTGCTCCAGTCTGCCAGCTGCCATCATCCTGAGAGTGTGTTGGGAATGAACCTAGATAAGGGAACACTGCCTGATGCCAGCAAGTGCCAACTTGTCACACTGGTATTTGCACTAAAGGACTTTTACTTGCTGCCAATCAAACCTGCAGCAAGGGGTCCAGGATGGAACTCAAGACCACATGCTTGCAAGGCCTGGGCTGCAAACTATACCAACTCCCAGCTGCTGGCTCCTGCTTCTTGAGTCTTGAGACTTAGACTGAATTACTCTGCTTGTTTCCTGGCTCTCCCCCAGGCAGACTGTCTGTTGTGGTACTTCTCAGGCTCCATAACTGTGGAAACCAATTTCCATAATAAATTTTATCTTATATCTTTCTCTCTCTCTTCCTCTCTCTTTCTCTCTCTCTCTATCTCTCCACAGATACTATGGGATCTGTTTCTCTGGAGACTCTTAACTAATGTTGATTCTGGCACCAAAGTTTGTTCCAAAAGGAACAGAATTTTAATGATGGGCCTTGTGAATTGGTTCTGAGGTTTCTGGACTTGTCTCTCTATTCTGATCAGAGTTAAAAGTCTGGTTGCTATTTGCATTATCAAGAGGAGAGTTCACAGAGGGGGATATTTAGGTGACAACATCTCTGCATTGGACTCTTGTAATCAACCATTTGAAAGAAGGAAGTAGATGAGTATGTATGTACATGGCATTTAAAAACTATTTATTTATTTATTCCCTTTTGTTGCTCTTGTTGTTTTATTGTTGTAGTTATTGTTGTTGTCTTTGTTGGATAGGACAGAGAGAAATGGAGAGAGGAGGGGAAGACAGAGAGGGGGAGAGAAAGACAGACACCTGCAGACCTGCTTCACCGCCTGTGAAGCGACTCCCCTGTAGGTGGGGAGCCGGGGGCTTGAACCGGGATCCTTACGCCGGTCCCTGCACTTTGCGCCACATGCGCTCAACCTACTGCACCACCGCCCGACCCCCGAGTGTATCTTTAAAAATATTTATTTATTTATTCCCTTTTGTTGCCCTTGTTGTTTTATTGTTGTAGTTATTGATGTCGTTGTTGTTGGATAGGACAGAGAGAAATGGAGAGAGGAGGGGAAGACAGAGAGGGGAGAGAAAGACAGACACCTGCAGAACTGCTTCACCGCTTGTGAACTGACCCCCCTGCAGGTGGGGAGCCGGGGGCTCGAACCGGGATCCTTATGCCAGTCCTTGTGCTTTGCACCACCTGCGCTTGACCCGCTGAGCTACCGCCCGACTCCCTGAGTGTATTTTTTGAAAGCCAAGGAACACGGTGACATTAGCTGGTTGCCCCTAAAGTTGAGGGAGTACAGGAGAACAAGTAGCAGGAGAACAGGCTGAGATCAGGGATTGCAATTGCAATTCCAATTCCGGTGCTCAATAACCTGTGAGCTGGCCCCTGCCCCCGTGGGAGAGCCTTATCTCCCGCAGCCCCAGGGCTGAAATTGCTCCAAATCGCCCCCTGTAATTAACTGAAGTGTCGAGAAGCTGAGCTTTCAGCCTTGCAGGGAAAGCGAGGGTATGGGGCTGGGGGAGAACTGCATCCTAGGAGCCACAATGGAGGATGGGATGTGTGTGAAGACCTGATAGTTGGGGACCTTGAGTCCCTAAATCCTGCTCATTCCTGGAAAAGGTCTCCTCACCCCTAGTTAGGTTGGGCTTCCTGAGTCACGTCTGTCACTTGAGGGGATTAATTCAGGGACTAACCCATTGTTCTAGGAAATGGTAATGGCACCCTCAAAGTAGTCGCCTTGCAGGATTCTTTATTTCTAGACTTATGAGGAAACTCTAGCATAATGGTTAGGCAAAACACTCTCTCATGCCTGAGACTCCAGGGTCCCAGGTTCAATCCTAAGCATCACCTTAAACCAGAGTTGAGCAGTGCTCTAGGAAAAAACAACAAAAACCTACACTTTAGTCCAAATAGCGTTATACTTTAAAAGAGTTGCTTGAGTTTTCTAGTTTCTAGACTGAAGTTCCGGGAACACATGTGGGAATGAATCCTAAAGGGCAGAGGAAAGGAGAAATGGGTAGACTAGGTAAAAAGGGTCAAATGTATGGCCTGGACAGAACTTGTGGTGGGAACATAATTAGTGTACACAGATCTTTAAAACCTGGATCCCGTGTGATGAACCAGTGCCACTCCAATAAGAAGGAGAGAAAGAAAGAAAGAAAGATCATTCTGGAGTAGAAGACAAAGACCCATTCTTGCCACATGGTAGCCAGGTGAACATCTGACAAATGTGTTCAACTGGTCAACCCAGTTTGCTGAGCAGCAGGAAGGGGACCGGGGTGGGGTCTGCCTGTTAGGGTTATGGGTGAGTCAGGGGAGGCAGAGCTTGTAAAGTGGCTTCCAGGGCTTGGCCCCTCTCTGGAAGTGGTTGTTGTTATTACTTTTTACCATGTCTCAGGCAGAATGTCAGAGATTTTGATCTTTTTGGTGCTTTTTTATGCCTCCCCATGGCCAACTGGTCCAGCTCTACTCTTCAACAGATGGGGAAATGGTCTTCTTACTCAAGGTCATACAACGCATGACATTTGGTCACAAAAAGTTAATGGATGACAAGTTTGGTTTTTGAAAAAGAGGGAGTCAGCATTACTCTGGCCCATGTGGTGCCAGGGATAGAGCTCAGCCCGTCGTGCTGGCAAGTCTACCATTGCCCCCCCCCACACACACACTGCTATGACCGCCTTTGCTATTTGCTTTAATACAGATGATCTCACTGACTTCTCTTAGCGGGGTGGTGTCTGCTCCAGGTCTCTCCACCCTCCAGATAACGGGCATATAAAGTTTCATGTGACTCCCCTGCTGTGTTTTGAGCCACCCCATAACTCTCAACAAGACCGGCTTCTGGATCTGGTCCCCATCCCTGTAGACTCGCTCCTAAGTGCTGTGGCTGTGGCAGTGATTCAAAGTTCCAAACCAGGAAGTAGAGGCCCATGTCTGAGCCTCTTGAGGGTGGCAATTAATAAAACTGCACCAACCCCTTCCGCTGTACTCTGGGTGCGACTTCCTCACGGCAGTCTACACTCCGCAGGTTAGACAGATCCTCGTCTTCCTCCCTGAACTAGAGTGTGAGCTCCAAGAGGTCCCCCTCACTGTGTTTTACCTACTGCCTCGTCCTCTCCCCCAGCCCAAGGTAGGAACAGGCTCCGTAGTGCAATTCACACATCATCTTAGCTCCACTTTCCAGCCACTCAGTAACTGCCAACCTTCTTGGGCAAAGTTCTTATCCTCTCTGGACCATCCTTTTCTCCCCAGCAAAGCAGAGGAAGTGGGTGAGACCCACTGTTAATGGGGGATGTGCAGGTTAGAGGGGTCAATGCACATCAAGGGCTCTCACAGTACTGGGAACACTGGTGCTCAGTCAGAGCTTCCTGGACGCAACCCGCTGCCAGCCAGTGCTTCAACATGACAACAAGGGTGCCCTGTTTGTTGTGCACATCACCTAGTTGGTTTCTTCACAGTTCTGACGTCCTCACAGTACAGATTTGAGGGTGGAGGGACTACAAGCTGATGCCTTTCCCCCATCATGGCTCTAATCAGCATCTGGGAACCCAACTGTCAAGCCCTCTCAGCTCACCTTCTCTGTGGGCCAGCTGCACTGCAGCTCTCAAGTCTCCTGCTCGTCAGACTCTAGAGCTTCATGGAGTCAGTGCTGGCTTGCAGATGCCTTGTGGAAGCCCTTCCTTAATCGACACCCGTCTTAACGGAAAGCCCTCTGAATAGAGCCACTGCAGCACCAGGTCCCAGGACTGGCTATTTATAGTCCAAGCATTGAAAGCGGTTTCCCTGCCCCCTCCCCCAAATCAATTTAGACTTAAATGCTGTTGCAAAATCAGATTTATCACCCAGGGGATTAAGAAAAACGAAGGGCCAATTTAATGACAGGATTTAGTTCATTATTTATCTTCTAGCATGTAAATTATAGATTGTCATAAATTTTTCATTCTTTGGGTGCCCACTATGTAATTCCTGTAGAAAGAGAAAGAAATGCAGAAAAGGCTGCATTACAAAGAGCAAGTGTCCCCTCTCTGGGCACAAAAGCCATCTCCTCTGCCTTCTGACGGATGATAATCTGTCAAAGTGAAAAATTAATGTCTGCTCCCTTAATTCATCATTGCCTGCCTCTGTTCTATTAAGGCCTCCCCCCCTTCTTCCTTCCCTCCTTCCTGCCTCTGCCTCCCACCATCCCTCCTCCTACACCCACCCCGTGGCATGACTCCGCTCTTCAGCAGTGAATGGGAAGCAGAGAACTGGGCCAGGGCTGGGGGCAGAAACAAGAAATCAAATCGACTGACCTCCGCCCTCCACTCCCCTGCCCCTGTGTGCATCTGTGGAAGTGGGAGAGGGTGGACTCTGCTGTGCTCACAACATTCAGTAGGGTCTCAGAGGGCACTGCCAATACTGCTTCTTGTGGGTCTCTTGGCATCTTGGACCCTCTACTCCCCATAAGACCTGTGGTCAGGCTCTGGAAGGCTGGGCAGTTGGGCAGCTGGAAATCATCAGTTCACTGTCCAAATGATGGAAATTAGGTAGGGGAGTTATAAGCCATTGGATGAGGCTCTCTGGTTTTATAGAGAGAATGAGAGAGCTTCAGAAAGAGGGTGAGTTTTCCTGCAGGAAATGCAATTAGAGAGTTTCACACCACTCTCAGTGGCCATGCTCAAAGCTAACTGGGGCAGCAAGACCACCTATCGTTCCTTGCATCTTCTTTAAATATGTTTGTTTTTCTTTCTTAAATTCCGTTAGACTCTTGCACATTTTCACCCAATCTTCCTAACTCCATATGGAAATCGCAGTGTGTCAAAATAGTTATTTAAGCCGTTGCCCAGTGCTTCTGGCCTCCCTCTTTCTGGGCTGGGGTGAGTCAGGGTTGCACCCCACTTGACATTAAAACCCTGCTGTTGGTTTGCTTTTGTTAATGGATGTGAGTAGTAGCCTTCAGACCAGACGCAGCGTTTCTCACCTCCTCCTGGTAGTGGCGACCCTTAAAGTGTGGAGGAGTTGAGGAGCCATCAGCCTGGGTCCGCCAGGGACTACATGGAAGACACTGTTGCTTGGTTCTAGCTCCCCCACGCCATCCCCCTCTGCCCAAGATGGGTTGGGGCTCAGAGACCAAGCATACCTGGCCTGATTTATAACAGCACACTTGGGAGGAAAGCCATATTCTCAGATGGCTTCTCTGGCCTCCCTTTGCAGTGTGAGTGAGATTTGAGTCTCACTGCATTAAGCCACTAAGATACTGGGGTCTTTTCCCCCTGCAGCTAAGCAGGTTATTCTGAATCTTAGAGTCTTTGGGGGGAAAAAAAAAACAAAAAAAACCCCCAAAACAAAACCAAAACAAATAAACAAACAAAAACATCAGATGTTTCCTACTCACCATCTTCTCCAGAGGTCCTGGTTTTCCCCTGCCTATTTCTACCTTGCCCATGAAGCCTTCCCTGGGCTTTCCCTCCACTTTGAGGGAGCTGGTGAGAGGCGTGCCGAGATGCAGGGGGACTGGCTGTCTCGGGTATTTCTCTCTCTCTCTCTCTCTCTCTGTGCATCATTGGTGCTTCTTGGAGTTCTAGTCTCCTCATATTTTCTTTCTTCTTAGTCCATACTTCATCCTCACAATCCCAGCTCTTTCTCACTCTTAGTCTAGGTCTCTAGTCTATATGTCTTCCTCAAAACTGAGATGTAACAGAGCCGACAACCTGTTGGTCATTTCCAGTGGACACCTGTAGGCTGATCAGCCTCAGTCTGTCCAAGATGGCGCCCACCTTCTCCCCAGGTTGGGGGTTCCTTTCCTCTTGTTGTTGTCATCATTCTGTATCTAGCTAGTCCATTCTACAACTCCCATATTTGCAGCATCTCAGTACATGAGTCAGATTCTTTCTCTCTCTTTTAGAAACATTAAAAAATTATTTATTTATTTTTTGGATAGAGACCGAGAGAAATCAAGAGGAAAGGGAGAGATAGAGAAGGGGAGAGAAAACAGACACCCACAGCACTGTTTCATTGCTTGTGAAGCTTCCCTCCTGCAAGTGGGGACCAGAGGCTTGAACCCAGGTCTTGCTCACTGTAACAGGTGCCATCCACTGAGTGTGCTAGTGCTTAGCCAATTCTTTTTCTTATACCCCACTCTCCCACAGAGGATAAAGGAAAGGGCCAAGGGTGTGCACCAGCTGTCATGCGTGTCAACCTTTTTCTTTTCTTTTTTTTTTTTTTTTTTAAATTTTCTTTTCTGAAAGAGGAAAAGTTGTTGATCTGGGGACAAGAGCCTACCCTGAGGAAGGATGATCTGTGTGTGGGTAGCTGTTGATCTCTGAGATTGTAGACTTAGAGAAGGGCTTGCTTGACTTTGGGAAAATTTCTCACCCATCCAGCCTTCTCCCCATTGCTAGTCAAGGGAATAGCATCCAGTGTCTCCGTGGGCTCTTTCTGTTCTGGTATGAGTAGAGCAGGTATTTTGATAGTATTCAAACAGGCTCTGACTCCCTCAGCCTCCTCAAGTGAGGATGCAGGTGTGGCTCTGTGGTCAAGGTGAGGGTTCGATGTGGACCCCGTCTTGGGGTTAGAGTGGGATTCGGCAGACTAGAAGTCTGTGGGGCACAACTTCACTGCCTTTCCCAGAAGGAAGGTTTCCCCTTTGCCTCGGGCTGCTCCCTTGCTTTCCTCCTCTAGATCCCACACATGCATGAGATGAGCCAGCATCTCTCCCTTCCCACCTGAGTTGTTTCACTTAGCACAGTCGCTTCCACTGCGGGAATGAGCCCCACTGGTCCGTGACACTGGAATCTCCACTCAGGCTCACTCAAACAAAGCTACTCAAACAAGGACAAATATTCTAAGACTAAAGTTTATTCTAAGAAAGGCCGGTGTGGCTAACACCCTTCTGTCTGATGGGGACAGAAGCAGTGTGCAGTCTAACAAAGAACAGTCTATGTCTTTTTATAGGTTTGTAACAAAGACATTCCACAGAAAGCTTACATCAGCAAGAAGCATAAGGTCTACACCTGGAAAGGAATTTAGGGTCACAGCAAAGATACAGATGACACAGGGTAAGCATCAAACGGCAGGCGCATCAGTTATGCCAGGACAAGTACAATATTTTTACTGTTTTACTAACTAATCCCGTATGGTATTGAGATAGGCAATAATCGGAAGGTTAACAGGTCACATAGTTTCTCATAAGTCCTTGGCTGATCACTGGCAGAGGGGGAGGCTTTGGCCTTTCACAACACCCACTGACCTCTGGGCAACCATGGAGTTGTCACGCCTTACAGAGTGATGGATTAAATCACAGTTTGTGCTAGTCTAAAACATGCCTAAGTCCAGAATAGCCAGATACAGTATATATTGTAGTAGATATTTCCCAACACTCTATTGTGTAATAAAGGGCAATATCCCATCAGAGAGTAGTGGCCCTTTGTGTCTGTTGGTCACCGTCAAGTTGCACGTGTGAGGTGCTCAGCAAGTACACACGTCCTCCCACAGCTGGGCTCTTCCTTGTGAGGCTCTGGAGCTCTTGTTGTATCTGATTTACCAGCTGGATTCTCTATTATCTATTTTTAAAAATATTTATTTATTTATTCCCTTTTGTTGCCCTTGTTGTTTTATTGTTGTGGTTATTATTATTGTTGTCATTGGATAAGACAGAGAGAAATGGAGAGAGGAGGGGAAGACAGAGAGGGGAAGTGAAAGACAGACACCTGCAGACCTGCTTCACCACCTGTGAAGCGACTCCCCTGCAGGTGGGGAGCCAGGGCTCAAACTAGGATCCTTACTCCGGTCCTTGTGCTTTGCGCCACCTGCGCTTAACCACTGCACTACCGCCTGACTCCCTCTCTATTATCTCTTATACTCTTTTCCTTCCCTCGAATCTGAGCTCTTCTGGGGCGCCTGTACCTACCAGATCTGTCTGAAATAAATCTGAGTCCCTCACTCAACCGGGACCCTCCCTCAAATTGTTCCTCAGCCTCTGTAGAGTTGCAAAAGGATGGGACTGGGGCTGGGGAGATTGTATAATGGTTATGCAAAAAGATTTTCATGCCTGAGGCACCAAATATCCCAGGTTCAATCCCCAGCACCACTAAAATCCTGAGCTGATCTGTGCTTTGATTAAAAAAGAAAGAAGAAAAAAAAAAAAAAGAATTAGAAGGATGGGATGCCACCCTCACCTGTCTGAAGCCGTGGGGAACTTGCCTGACCCCAGAGCACACACTACCTAGCCCAGAGCACCGCACCACAGGCACAGAGAAGGACTCCCCCTTCTACCATGTTTCTGCCATGGCGTCACAGCCTTGAAGATGGAAAACCCAGTGCGTCTGCACTTTGAATGATGCACTGTTTCTCTTCTTCCTCCAGCTCACCGGCGAGTCACCCTTCTCTCGCTTGGATAAACTAATATCAGGGGATAGACTGGTTTATTGGTTTGCTTTCTCCAGAAAATGCCACTGCAGAAGTGTCTGTTCCCGTGCATGTCTGAGCTGTGTGTGTGTGGGGGGGGATTAGTGACAGCGTGAGCAGGGATGTGAAGATTTATGTCTGGTCTGGGGTGGGGGGGTGTTGTGTTCCTTCTATTTCCTCGTTGAAAGGAATAATACAGATTACAAAGGAGAAGTAAGCGGGGAGAGTTAATTTGAAATGAATCTTTAATCAGGTTTCATCTGTTGGAAGCGAGCGACTCCTTTGTTTGAGCTGGGCTGCATAGGCGGAGCCCGGAGACACCATTTTGTAGATGTTTCCTCAAAGTCAAAGCCATTCTGACAGAAATCAAACGAGAAATAATTTCTCCCTGAAGGAATTATGTGGTAGCTTAATGACGGCGGGGCTGTTCCCCTGGAAATGGTATAATGGGGGGTTTTAATTACGATTCAGACTGTCCGGCTTAATGGCAAGACTTTTACTTATTTATTTATTTTTCCCTGAGCTCTGAAGCCTCATTTATGGTGTGTTTACTGCCAAATGCAGAGTTTACCCCAAGGTAAAGATGTGAATTCACTGCTAAGGGCTGACCTGAGCCCCAGTCCCCCCCTTTATGGAAGAGCAGGGGGAGTCTGGGTCCAGCTGATGGGTTCTGGGGGGGTCAGGCTGGGGCTGGGAATTTATTTCCATGACTATCAGAGGGCCCTAATTAGAGGAGCAAGCAGAGCTGGTAGAGTGAGAAAGCCAGGTCCAAAAATCCTACCAGGCGTCAGAAAGAGCCACTGGGCCAGGTTTGGGCCAGGTGTCAAGCTGTCCCCACAGTGAAGGGTGTCCTGCTCTCCAATGCTGAGCACTGGTGGTCAGAGGGCTGGATTTGCCTCCTGGTTCTAGGGGACAATGGGACCCTGTCAACCTCCTTGTACTTCTCTCCCAGGTTCCCAACAGAAGCTAAGCCCAGGGTGGAACCCATCATGGCCGAACAGCCACGTGGGCTGCCTTGGAGTCTGCCCTGCCTCTTGCCAGTCTGCAGCTATTGAAGCTCGCTGACTGCCCACTGCACCGTGGAAAAAACCAGATGCGGAAAACACTGAATCATGCAGTGTACTCCTGCTCGACTGAGCAGGAAGCACGGAGGGTTTTGAACACACACCGCCTATATGCAGATCTGCTTTCTGCTTGCCACTGGAGAGAAGACTGATGTTGTCTTAGAGGGTCTTGGTGAGGACCAGCTGTGTTTCTATACTGGGACTCTCTTTTGGCTGCCTAGCTAACTGTGCTAGAGCACTCTTAATAAACTCAGCCCTGGCACTGGGTCACAGACATTCGGCAGCAAACGTACTGGTGGGAGAGGTGAGGACTCTGAGTGGCTTCCGAGCGAGTCTACGAAAGGTAGACGTCAGAGTGAGTGTGGCTTATTTGGGTCTTTCTGGTGAAAGGCTGGGCCCCTCAGGAGAGCAGGAACAGGGGCTCGATGTCATGTCCTCGTTCTTCTTCTTCTCCTTCTCCGTCTCCTTCTCCGTCTCCTCCTCCTCCTTCTTCTCCTTCTTCTTCTGTTTCTTCTTCTTTTTTGCCTCCAGGGTTATTGCTGGGGCTTGGTGCCTACAACACAAATCCAGTGCTTCTGGAGGCTATTTTCCCCCTTTTGTTGCCCTTGTTGTTTTATTGTTGTCATTATTAGTGTTGTTGAAATTGATGTCGTTGTTGTTGGATAGGGCAGAGAGAAATGGAGAGAGGAGGGGAAGACAGAGAGGGGGAGAGAAAGACAGACACCTGCAGACCTGCTTCACCGCCTGTGAAGCGACTCCCCCTGCAGGTGGGGAGCCAGGGGCTCGAACCGGGAACCTTACGCCGGTCCTGTGCTTCAGCCGTGTGTGGTTAACCCGCTGCGCCACTGCCTGACCCCTTTGTCTTCTTTATTCTATGGCTCCTTCTCATCTCCACCCACTTCTGTGTGAATGTGGGTGGTCCTTGTTTTGGATGTGACATCGTATCTGTAAACACACCCCTGGCTCCATCAAGCTTGCCTTCGGATATCTGAGTCATCTTAGCTATATCTTCTAAGACATGTAGGTGATCGTAGACACCCAAGGTAGCTAATGCTTGTTACCTGTAGAGCACCAGTGAGCTGGTGGGTGCTGACACATTTCACTCCCTGTGGGCCCCTGGGACCATGATCAAGGTGTGACTAACTGACATCTTTTGACTTAACTGACTCTCTATTGCTCCCCTGCAATAGAGAGTGAGAGAGTCCAGTGTATTCAAGACCAGGTTTATTAGGGCTGGCGCTTGAGCACAGGGGAGTCAGTCTGGGCAGCAAGTCTGCATGCCAGTTCTCTGAGGGATATCAAAACTCTGGTTTAAAGGGGCAGCATGTGAGGCAGGTGGGTATGACTCTTTGGGCCAGTGGCTGCACACGTTTCTATTCTTGCTCAGAGGTCACCAGTCTGGGCAGGCTCTCTTCCAGGCTCTTCACATGACACACTGAATAGGGTGGACTTGCTCACTACTGCCACTCCAGGAAAGTCAGAGAGCAGCAGCTACAGCATTTGTGGTTTGCAAGGCTTCTGGCAAAGTCCTGAAGAAATATAAAGATGGGAGTCAGGTGGTAGTGCAGGTGGCGCAAAGCGCAAGGACTGGCGTAAGGATCCCGGCTCGAGTCCCCGGCTCCCCACCTGCAGGGGAGTCGCTTCACAGGTGGTGAAGCAGGTCTGCAGGTGTCTGTCTTTCTCTCCCCCTCTCTGTCTTCCCCTCTCTCCATTTCTCTCTGTCCTATCCAACAACGCTGACATCAATAACAACAGTAATAACTACAACAATATAACAACAAGGGCAACAAAAGGGAATAAATAAATAAATATTAAAAAAAGAAATATAAAGATGAGCATGGACTGTGGTCAAGTCTTCTCTTATTTTGACTCACAGGTATTATCAGGAGGACTAGATAGAGATCAATACATACTCTGTCTCAGAAAGGGGGCTAGGAATTTCAACCTGTAGTAATACCTTGATCTTGATTCACTCATGTTGAGTAAGAAAGTCTGTTGAGCAACGTGGTGGCCTGGTTCTGGTAGACAGATGTCCAGTAGGTATATTGGGATAGCTTTGGGGTGACTTGATTCACCCTGACCTTTTGTTACTATGTCGCACCCATCTCACATTCCATGAATTTTTAATCTGCTAATTAGAGTTCGTAACTTTCTATATTATGAGTTAGCTGCTGTTCACATTTTAAATCAAGTCTGCAAAGAGGCAGGGTGAATCGTGAAAGAAGGATGGAGGGGAGAGGAAGCGATTCTTTCACATGTACGTGGAATTCCAACCTGTTGATGCTCATCTTTCTGCTTGGAGACTTTGGAAGCCATCTGAGAGGCCCCTTTTTACAACAGCCCGACTTTGGGAGTTAGTTGAGACATCTGGAACCTCAGTGACTTTTACGTATGATCCAGACAGGAGTGACTCCAAGTAGTTGAAAACAACTACTTGAAAACAACCATGTTACTTCCTCCCACCCACAGTTGCCTGGTTATATTAATGGATTTTAAAAATCACTGTAAGAGAATCTCTGATTTATCTCATTGCCGTTACAGAACCCTTGGGTGCTAATGCCGCTGCCTGCCCATATTTCCTCCTTCAAAGCAACAGACAACTCTTCCCTCCTTGTATCTGCTGGGAAAGAGACGGCACACAGCTGGGACTCTGCTGTGCCGCCCAGATTTTCTGCTTTCTGGGCTACCTCAGGTCACCTGCGTAATGGCTAACCTCAGTCCTCTTTTTAAGTCATTGTCTGTTCTCTAATGAGTCTGAAACACTGTTGAATTTGAGTCTCTGTACACGAGTGCTCACCAGATGCAGTTAGACAGTCTTTTTTTTTTATATTTATTTTATTTATTTATTCCCTTTTGTTGCCCTTGTTGTTTTATTGTTGTAGTTATTATTGTTGTTGTTGTTGGATAGGACAGAGAGAAATGGAGAGAGGGAGGGGAAGACAGAGAGGAGGAGAGAAAGATAGACACCTGCAGACCTGCTTCACCGCCTGTGAAGCGACTCCCCTGCAGGTGGGGAGCCGGGGTTCGAACCGGGATCCTTATGCCTGCTTTGCGCCACCTGCGCTTAGCCCGCTGTGCTACACCCCGACTCCCGCAGTTAGACAGTCTTGTCTGTCAGCTCCACTGCTTTTCTGGTTGTGTGACTCTGGATGACTCAGTTTACCGCAGTAAGTTTGAGTTTGCTCATCTGTAAAATGGAAATCAGAAGTCTTGTCTTTTCTACCTCACGAGGCTTATGGGAGAATTATATGAGCTAGTGAAACCCAATTAAAAATTTTACAGTCCTATAACTATATGAGAGATTATTGGGCATAGTTAAAACACAATTGATGGGACTGAGCTAATGAAGTTCCCCTCTCACAGGACCAGAGTTCTCCCCATGGCACTACTTATAATTATAAACTTGCATCTCCATGATAATTTCATCTATTAATTTTCCTTCGACCACATGGTGAGTTCCTTGAGGACGGAATCTGTTCTGTTTGGGACGTCACACATGGTACCACACTAAATGGTGGGAGGTGGTGATGGTTAATTTCTCAAGTTGACTGCGCCATGAGGTACCCAGACATTTGTTCAAATATTATTTTGGGTGTGTGTGTGTGTGTGTGTGTAGGGGTTTCTGATGAAATTGGCATTGGAGTTCATAGACTGAATAAGGCAGATTGCCCTCACCAATGGGAGTGGGCTTTGCACAGTCCACTGGAGACCTGGCTAGAACAGAAGATAAGAAATCATTCTCTCAGGGCCAGGTGGTGGCACACGCAGTTGAATGCACACAGCACTGTGTACAAGGACCCAGATGCAAGCCCCTGGTCTTCACCTGAAAGGGGAAACGGGATGAACAGTGGAGCAGGGCTGCAGGTCTTCGTTTCTTTTTCTCTTTCTCTTTCCACGTTTCCCTCCCCCTCTCAAATTATCTCTGTCTTATCAAGTTACAATAAAAGGGAAAAATAAAAATAAAAAATGAAAAAAAAAGATGACCACCCGGAGTGGTGGGTTCATTGTGCAGGCACTGAGCTCCAGTGATAATAAAAAAAAATAATAATTCTCTCTGTGCATCTATCTCTGAGTTGGGACTTTAGAGTTTAGCCTCTAGGTTTGAACTTGGAAAAGAACTGTACCATCAGTTGTCCTGGTTCTCCAGCATGTGAGCTGCAGATACTGAACTTCTTAGCCTCTATAAGGGTCTGAAGCAATTCCTTATCGTAAATATCTGTTTGTCTACCTGATATATCTTTATATATAGTGAGATTTATTATAATAAATCTACATGAGTACTTACATATGCAAATGTAGACATACCTCTGTTCACATTCTAGATGCATATAAAGGTAGAAACTTTAGGCTTCCCCACTACATGAGATCTGATGTGTAGAAGACAGAGAGGCATCAATGAAGCTCCACAACCGCTTCTCACAGGGTCTAGGTGTCAGTCACTCATTCACACGTAGTGTGGAAGTTGCTTATCTTAGAATTTGCACTGAGGACTGGTTTGGTATAGCATATGCATGTGTGTACACACACACACACATACACACACACACACACACACACACACACACACACACACACACACATGCACGCACCTTCTGGGAGAGGGTTGGTGGAAGACTGACAGTGGCAATTACCGACTAGATCATGGGAGTCAAATCTGACGATCATGTGGTGTCATCATGGTGGGAGCTGGGCTTCTTTTGTTCAGTGCTGCACTCTAGAGCCTAGCATGGGGCTTCAGGAGCAGTGCTTGGGGAATGGCTGGCTGGGTAAATCAATGCGTGTGGGAACAGGGAACAGATCTCGCAACGATCTCCCAGCTCAATGGCTCTCCTCCTTAGGGAAGACTGGCCTGCCTCCAGCACCAAGCCAAGACCTCTGTGGGTAAGCTCTCACTGAGCTGTTTACTGTTTCTGGGAGTACTTCCCACACTCCCAATCCCATAGGAGGGGTTCTTTCTCCCAGGACCATGACAGCAGGAAGCTGAGACCATCTCTGATTCTGCTCTGCATGAGTCTCTAGTGACAAGCGCCAAGGCTGACACTTCGGAGGCACTGAAAATATCTGTGAAATGAACAAATGCACTGGACCTCGGGAATAATTTCTGGACTAGTAATTGTTGGACTTAGATCCTAGATATATAGGAGATAATATTCCTCCCAGAATGATTAGACTTTCAATTCTCTAATTGAAATTAGAGGCTGAATCTCATCGGCCCAACTCTCACTAGTCTTTGTCCTTGGTTTTGTTTTTCTTTTTCCAGAACTTTGCTCAACTCTAGCTGATGGTGGTGCTGGGGATTGAACCTAGGAGCTCAGAGCCTCAGGCATGAAAGTCATTTGCAGAAGCATGATGCTGCTTCCTCCCCGGCTGCCATTTGTTGAGACCCTGAAATGAGAGTTGGCTTCTGCTCCTCTCCTGTCATATCCTCATCTGCTTTACCACGGTCTGGAAGAGATATTCTAGGTGGAACTTGTCAGCATCAGCAGTTGTCAATCTTTTCCATCGCCTTTTTACTCTGCACTGCACTCAGCAGAGCTGTAGTAAACCCATAAAGTGACCCGTGACACAGTCTCTCAAAGTCCCACAAACTCTAGGAACTCGACGTGGCTTCTGCAAAGCAGTGATAAAGAGAAGTCAACAAAGAGTTCCAAGCCTTGGGGAAGAGCAGCGTTAGAACAAAGAGATCAAAGGTCTGCTTGCCACTGTGGACACTAAAAAAAAAAAAAAACACGTGACAGCGGGGATGAGGAATGTCATGTGTGAGATGACAGGTCCTGTCTCCATTGAAGTGGCTGTGGAGCAGATCTTGGGGTAGGAGAGGGGGAAGAAGGTGTTATCAGAGACTGGAGTCCTGCATGGAGGCAGCTGGAGGCAGAGTGGTAGACAGGAACACACATGTGCTGGAAGTCACACACTCTCCCCAACAGCACTGAGTTGCCTCTTGATGTCAATTCTCGTCCTTCTCAGGAGAGCCTCACAGGAAGAAACCCTTTCTCACAGAGGGAGAACTGGAGTACCAGGAGGTTAACATACATTGCAGCTTTAAAAAATATTTATTTATTTTCCCTTTTGTTGCCCTTGTTTTTTAAAAAATTGTTGTAGTTATTATTATTGTTGTTATTGATGTTGTCATTGTTGCATAGGATAGAGAGAAATGGAGAGAGGAGGGGAAGACGGGGGGGGGGGGGAAGACAGACACCTGCAGCCCTGCTTCACTCCCTGAAGCGACTCCCCTGCAGGTGGGGAGCCGGGGGCTCAAACCAGGATCCTTACGCTGGTCCTTGTGCTTTGAGCCACATGTGCTTAACCCGCTGCGCTACAGCCCGACTCCCACTAGGGTGCAGCTTAAGCTGGGATCAGGGTGAGAATCTCCCATTCAGTCTGAAGGGGCAAGAAGCTCATTCTCTCTGCTGATGGAGTTCAAGGTAACTCTCCCAGGAGGATCGGTAGCTTGGTTCCACACAGTCATTCATGACACCACATGCTTTCCACTTAGTAGTGGTTACTCTCCCTCCCCCAACCCCCAACTCGTGCTGTCTTTCCATTAGGCTGTGAATCGAAGACACAGAAAGGTCTCATGGACTAGGCGTGCAAGTTTACCAACACACATGTGCACACACAGGTAAACTTCCACTTCTATTCATTTTGGGTAACATTTTAAACAGTGTGTGTGTGTTAGAAAGAGAGAAGGAGAGAGAGAGAGGTGAGAGACAAAGAGGAGAGAAACCACAGCTCTACTCTCTCATTCAAGGAGCTATTCGTGGCGCTCCCATATGGCGCTGGGGATGGACCCGTGTCTGGTGAGGCAAATGCTCTCCTGGCTGAAGGCATCTCCTGGCCTCCAGACTCTCTGTGCACACCACTTTCTCTCCAGCCCGCGGATCTCTATACCTCACTCTCTCCCCAGTCTCCCCAGACCACGCGTCTCCTTCCAGAGCTGACATCTCTGTAGCATGGACTTCTCTGAAACCTTCACCAGTCTGAACCAGGGGACTTACTGGGATGGCTTTCTAACTTGATTTCCATCCTGGGTTGGGAAGGGCCACAGAGTGAAGAAAATGAGCCCAGCCAACCCTCCTGCAAATACCGTGAAGGAGAGGGAGGGCTGGGGAGAGGCAGCGGGGTGCAGGGTGGGGCAGCGTGCCAGCCATCGATTGGGTAATTGGAAGCCCTCGGGTGTGAGTCCTCATTAAAGCCCAGGGATATGAATCATTTTCTAATGACACTTCTTCGATCCTGGCGGCTCAGCATGCAACCTGCTGCCTCCGCCGGGCTGCGAGTCAAGAGCGCCTGCGGGCGGGGTCTGCAGCGGGCTGCCTGCCAGATGTCGCTGCTCAGCCTGGCAGGTGCTGGGAGTGAGGCCGGGTGCTCGAGGGGCACGATGGCCGCCGCTGCCGGGAGGCTCCTGCCAGCCATTCCCAGTGCTCTAGAGGAGGAAGAAGGTGGCTAGGGGTGACATGTGCCCTCCCACCACCCCATGGCACTGTAGTGTGTGGTCAGGAGCAGGGACCTCAGTCCTCAGAGGGTTTTACCCCTGAACGTCGATGACTCATGCCTACACACACATGCATTTTCATTTCTGCGATCAAAGGCATCTTGGCAGGTCTTTGGAGGGAGATATCTTGCCATATTCCATTTGGTTTCTAGTATTATACCATGGAAAGATGGGAAAAAACAACTAGCCTTTCTCTGAGCAAGCAGTCAGTCATCAATGTTATTGGTTATAAGATTCCTCCCAATGTTCTGTTTACAGATTCCTCTTTGGATTCAGAAAAAATGCAGATGGAAAATGGATCTCAAAAATATGCTAGTGGGATTCTGACAAACACTCACTTGTCTGTGTAACCCAAACACATCACAGTATATTGTAGCTGTCCCAGAGAGGTGAGTGGTTCTCCATTGAGTGTGTTTAATGACGGGGACACCTTCTGAGAAGTGTGTTGTGAGGTGTTTACTGTACAGACAGTACAGAATCATCATGGCACAAGTGGTATCTTATTGGACTGCTTATGTAAGTGTGGTTCACTGCTGGTCAAAGCATCATGTGAACTATGACTGTAGTGGTATTTGCATCATGTGAACTATGACTGTAGTGGTATTTGCATCATGTGAACTATGACTGTAGTGGTATTTGCATCATGTGAACTATGACTGTAGTGGTATTGACCCAGTGGCTAAAATCTAGTCCATGCACCCAAGCACTCATGCACCCATCCACCCATCCACCCATCCATCCATCCATCCATCCATCCATCCATCCATCCATCCATCCAGGATATTTTTTTTTGTGTAACTGTGTATCAGGAAGCCTCTCCTAGTGGGAGGACATGACCTGGGTGGCATGGTGAAGGAAGGCTGACAATAACCAGTGTTTGTCACACTGAGTGGAACCCAGCTCTTCTCTTTCATCTTGATGGGAAAAATGAGAGCTGGCCTCATCTTGGTGAGCCCCATTCCACTTACACTAACTAGAAATACTGAGCAGTATCATAGGCTGACACCAACTCTGGCTAGCCACCATACCAGATGCTTTTCTTTTCAAGCATTTTCAGTCCCAAGAGCAATACTCCCAAAGGGTTTGTGCTCCCTGGCTCTGCATGCTAGGGGGCTGAGACTCCCAGATGAGGCTGTGCACCACGTGCCATGGGGTTAGGTGGGTATAGTCTATGCTGGGACTGAATCTACATATCTTCAGAACCCAAGTTCCTTCCACCGGTCCCTTGCTGCCTGCCTCTTGGCTGGGGGAGGGTGGGGGCTGCTCCAGTTAAGTCTGGTTCAAAGGATTTGCTAATGAAAGCTGTCCAGCCAGGATCTCAGCAAGCTCCTTTATGTAATCTGACAGCCAGCGATCGCCAATACAAGGTAATTAATATGGAGTAATGATGAGTGATAAGAGATGAAGATCCGAGGTGAACTCTTAACGACAATATCATTTTCTTGTCTTCTTCCCTTATGTGCACTGACAGGAAGAGAGTTGACATGATAATTCTATAAAACTCTCTGACACTTCCTGTTAACTCCCCTCTATTAGCTTAGTCTGATAATTGGTGAGAACAGACACACAGGGAGAGGAAGCACTCTTGAAAGACGGAGAGGTAAGTATGCCAAACTGGGACATATCACCTGTGTCTCTGGGGTCTGAATTCCAAACCAGAGCTTGGATGGTGAGCTCACAACGGTGAGCTTTTCTCTGGAAAAACCTAGGTGTAGGGAGCTTAGCATCTCCAAAACAGGGGATTAAAAAGAGCCTTCTGTCTTTGATGCTTCCTGTTTTTGCTCTTGACTGACACACTCTTCCTCCTTGTAAGCTTCTCTCTCCCTCAAAGCCCAGATAACTCACATGAAGTTAAAGTCCTTGCACAGTATTCTCACATCCTCCTGACTTTGAACACGTCCTTAGAGGCAACAGCAGGGTTGAGTTTGTCCGTGACTGTTGTTGGTGTGAGAACAGGGGCGTAAGGTTTCTGCTCCCTCCCCTGAGAGGTCCTCTTGACTCAATCCTTGTTTTATAGAGGGCAGTCTGAGCCCAGGGCTTACAATGAATAATGCTAAAGCTGGAAGAGCTGTTGAAATTGCTTCTAAAGACTTGATTTTGGGGCTGGGAGATGGCTGAGCAGGGAAAGCACACACCTCAGCATGTGTGGGACCTCATGGGATCCATGTTGGATCTCTGACACCCTGGGTAGCACCAAAGGAGTTCTGTGGGTGGTGGAGTGGTATTGTTTCTCCTTCTCCTCCTCTCCTTTCCCCTCCTGCTGCTGCTTCTTTTTAATTAATTAGAGTTTTTCTAAGTAATTTTAAAATGAATTAAGTTTCCTCCATGTAACTATGTCCCTTTCTCCATTTGTTCCTCAACTAGGGCCCCACCCCCACTCCATTCACTAAAGTAGTTCACTTCTGCTCCGGGGTGAACTTATCTCCACAAGATAGATCCAAGTCTTAACCCCTGGCACCTATGAATGTGAGTTTCTTAGGGAACAGTTTTTGCAGACATAGTTGAGATGCGAATTAGGGTAAGGTCCTCCTAGAATAGCATGGACCTCTCACCAATAAAACCAGAGACATTGTAGGGAAATGAGTAAGGGCCCAGAAACTAGCACACAAGGAAAATGCCAGCTGAAGACACAGATTTATGCTGGGAGGGTGGGGCTGTGACCGTGATGGGTACTAGAGTTACACAGTTCCAAGTCAAGGAAGCCAAGGATTGGTGGCAACCACGTGAAGCCACCCCAGGGACACCCGGATTTCAGACTTTGTGGAACAAGTGCTTGCTGCTTTCTGGAGCCACCTGGGTGCTGTGACATGGTTGCCCCAGGAAGCCCGCGGGATGCTGCTGCTGGGGTCCTGTCTTGCTTGGAATCTTGATTCTGGGCTGGGTCCCCTACTGATTTATTTATTTATTTATTTATTTATTTGCCTCCAGTCACTGGGGCTTGGTGCTGACACTGTAAATCCATAGCTTTTGGCAACCCTTCCCCCCCCCTTTTCATTCCCAGAATGAATGGACAGAGAGAAATTGAGCAGGGAAGGGGAGAAAGAGAGAGAAAGAGAGACACCTGCAGACCTGCATCACTGCTCGTGAAGTGTCCTCACTGCAAGTAAGGAGCAGGTTCTAACCAGTGGGGATTAAACCAATGCCTTGTAGGCAGAGCGGGTCTCAGACAAAACAATGATTATGTAAATAGACCACAGCATTAAGCAATGCAGGGGCTCAACCCAGGTGCTTGCGTGTATCCTTGTGCTTAGTACACATGAGCTTAACCGGCTGTGCCACCTCCCCAGCCCTGGCCCCAGGCCCACTACTTAGTTAGTTTCTCATCTCCCCCCACTCCCAACAATCCCTACCACTGAGTACATCTTCAAAACATCTTGAAGAGACTACCATAGTAACCAGTTTCCTTAGACCTTGGCTCCAGGGCTGCCAGTGTTGACAGAAACCAGGAAGCTGACTTTTCCAGCACCATTTTCCAATGGGGGTGAGGCTTAGGGGATATTTGAATGCCTTGCTTCTATCCAAGGCAGCCCAGAGCCTCCTTAATTTTGTGTAGAATCACTTGACCTCAGAGTGACGGAAATGTCCTTCTAACCCGTCTCTTCCCCAAAATCACAGAACGTCCTCTTCCAGTGTGGAGCCTGACTTTGCTCTGAGGCGCAGAGCCCGCTCAGCCTGCAGCAACCCTGACTCCAAATGGTCTGTGGGACAAGGCAAGGTTGTAACTTGTCCCTTAGCCTTTATTTATTAGCACATTACGGCCACTCGTCACAATAAAAAATAACGGCGCCATCAAGATTATTCAAATCAGGGACAACTAATTTCAGCTCCCATTATAGGGAGATGGAATTATGGTTCCTCCTCTCTCCTCAGCACTTTTTAAAGAACTCCTTTCTCTTCATTACCCATCCTCCACACAAGTCTTGAGTGATACTGGGAATTAGCTTAATATGTAAAGTCACTTCTAAATGAACCCTGTTCTGCTGCCTTTGCTCTGCTTGCCCTCGAGTCCTGTCTCTCCGGAGGGGCCTTCAAGTGTCAGGGTTGGAAGCTGAGGGCAGCATCTCTTACTGCTTTGTAGACAACACCCTGCCTCCCCTGTGCTTCTTGGGGTGTCCTGCTCCTCTGGGAATTTTACATGGAAATGACAGTCAACATTTAGTTCTAATATATAGGATTCTTGCTTCTTGGCACACCCACAATCTTCTTTTGAGCACTTAATACATTTTATTTTTTTAAAAGATTTATTTTTTAATATTTATTTATTATTTATTCCCTTTTGTTGTCCTTGTTGTTTTATTGTTTTATTATTGATGTCGTCGTTGTTGGATAGGACAGAGAGAAATGGAGAGAGGAGGGGAAGACAGAGAGGAGGAGAGAAAGACAGACACTTGCAGACCTGCTTCACCACCTGTGAAGCGACTCCCCTGCAGGTGGGGAGCCGGGGGCTTGAAACGGGATCCTTAAGCCGGTCCTTGCGCTTTGCACCACCTGCGCTTAACCCACTGCGCTACTTCCCGACTCCCCACTTAATGCATTTGAATACATGTACAGTTGTGGTGAAGGCTTCTGGAAAGGGCAGCCATTGTGTGTTCAGGCTGATGCTTATCATCTCTGAGCTTCCCACCCTCCCTCAGGGGAATGTTGGGCGGGTGCTAGGATCCCTTCATCTTCTAGATAGTCTGTGTCTCTGACCTGGTCTGGGGGCTGGAGGACTCCAGGAATTTGTCTTACCATTGCACATCATGAAGGAACATGGGACAGTGGTGGGATTGTTCTCGGTCCTGGAAGATATTGAACAAGCACCTTGACTGACACCCACTAGATGCGAGCTCTCACCCCTGCCTGCCTGTAATCAAGATGCCTCCTGACACGGCCCAGAGATTGAATGTGGCATGAAAATACACCCCAAATGTAAAGGTTGTCTGGAATCCCATACTTTCCGAGGATCTTGTTTTTACATAGACAGAAACCTTTAGAGTTCTTCTGGGCCCGGACTCGGGGTGAACTTGATCTCTATCACTTCTTTACCCAAGGGACTACCTAGTTCTCTGTAACTCAATTCCCCCACCCCCTAGTGTGGGAATTATAACAGTTTCTTCAGGGAGTCAGATGATACGAGACCCCCTAAAAGGATGCCTGGCACTTGGTAGGCGTTATGCAAGTGTGTATCACACCTTTCAAGGGGACCCCTGTGGTGCCTGTCCCACTCTGTGCCCACATGGGCCAGTTCAGGAGCTGTTGTGAGTCTGCCATGCCTTTGTTACCACCCATCGAATTGTGCCTGGTTGTTGGCACTTGTTTGCTTTATAAAAATGGGGGTGTGGATCCACCAGCTAACACCTATGTCCAGTGGAGAAGAAATTACAGAGGCCAGAACTCCTACCTACTGTACCCCATAAAGAATTTGGGTCCATACTCCCAGAGAGAGATAAGTAATAGGGAAGTTTCCAATGGATGGGATAGGATACAGAATGCTGATGGTGGGAACTGTGTGGAATTGTACCTCTGTTATTTTACAATCTTGTTATCATTATTAAATCACTCATAAAAAGTTAAAACAGAATGCTCACCTGGAAGCTTGTAGGTATATCTTAGAATATGTTCATGGGCTTAGAGCTCAAACAGATCCCTCTTTTCACTCTCACTGGTTATCTCCACTAGGAACAACATAATGGACCCCTTCTTGGGCCCCCATAGGACCTTGTCCTCAATGTGGGTCAACTATGGTAGGGACTGCCCCATTCTTGGAAGGGAGGTTGGACCAAAATCCTCTACCACTCGAGAAAGATGGGTTAGGCAACGGGTGCAGCCTAGAACGTTCCTACCTATGACCACAGAATTCAAACCCAGATCCACAGGAATACAGAGGTTACACAGGCTCCTGCATTGAATATGGGCCCCCGATCAAATCCATGGGGTTTACAGTTAACAATATACAGAAACTTCTCCTAGATTTTGGAGTTACTCTCTTCCCCGATCCAGCTTTCTAGTCCAATGTCCAACCTTGACACTATCTCCCCAGATAATACCTTTGGCCCACCTGCATGTTAGCTGTCAGGCTCAGGCAAAAACTAGTTATGGGCCCTTTGAAATAGACCTAAAATAGACCTACTGTTTCCAAAATGGAGACCCCAAATCTCATCTGCTATATTATTGCCTTTAGGTTTATGATTGGTCAATTTGTTCTTATTTATATCTTTTATTTATTTATTTGTTCCCTTTTGTTTTATTGTTGTAGTTATTATTGTTATCATCGTTGTTGGATAGGACAGAGAGAAATGGAGACAGAGAGAGGGAGAGAAAGACAGACACCTGCAGACCTGCTTCACCGCCTATGAAGCGACTCCCCTGCAGGTGGGGAGCCGGGGGCTCGAACCGGGATCCTTATGCCGGTCCTTGTGCTTTGTGCCATGTACACTTAACCGCGGCGCTACCGCCCGACTCCCTTTCTATTTTTTATTTTATAAATAAACTAAATTAAAAAAAGAATGCATTTTTGGGAGTTGGGTGGTAGCACAGCGGGTTAAGTGCAGGTGGCTCAAAGTAGAAGGACCGGTGTAAAGATCCTGGTTTGAGCCCCCGGCTCCCCACCTGCAGGGGAGTCGCTTCACAAGTGGTGAAGCAGGTCTGCAGGTGTCTGTCTTTCTCTCCCCCTCTGTCTTCCCTTCCTCTCTCCATTTCTCTCTGTCCTATCCAACAACAATGGCATCAATAATAACTACAACAATAAAACAAGGGCAACAAAAGGGAATAAATAAATAAATATTTAAAAAAAGAATATATTCAATAGGTTCTGAAATACATTGATTTATAAGTATTATAGCATACAGTATAAAGAAATTACATAATCAGTCATCTAATCTGTTATTATGTTGAAAGTTTAGAGGTGCTAACTTCTGATATTAAATTGTATTTCACTATGAAAAATATGTGATCATAATATATGCACTCTGGCCCATGACTTATAAAAAAGAAACCTCATGGTACTTGGGTTGTGGGTCTACTCTGCCAAGCTGGTTGGTGCCGACAGATGACACACAGTCCCGTGCAGAGATGAAGGTGCTTCCAGAGGGCCGGTCCCCTACGGGCGTCTGTTCTCTTTGTTCTGAGCATCCAGATGTTACACCGGGAAGGCAGAGGAGAGATGAGGCTGACGAATTCCACTTTCCAACCTGAGCGAGCTTTGGGGGCTGAGCCATGGCTTCCTCCGATGCAGAGTCCAAGAGGTCCATTTTGAGTTAAGTGACTATCTGAAATCGCCCAACAGTTAGGCAATTGACCCGATTTAATTTTGCTACAGAAGGGCAACTGCTAGTTTGTTTTGATCTATAGGCATGTTGTCCTGCGTATTACAAACCAGGCGGCCGAGTATGAAGAGATTATTACTAATCGCAAGCACTTTCTGACACAGCCCGCATCTCCTCCACCCCTCTCACCCACCTGCCCGCGCCACCCAGGACCCACCCCACCAGCAGCAGCACTTAATGTGAGCCCGTGATCAATAGCTCAATTAACAATTGGGATGGGGGCTTCCAGGCAGCAGAGATCAAGATCAATAACTTCTGTTCAGTGAGATTAAAGGCAGTTGTTAAGTCAAGTGTTTAAAAGCTTGCAGACACAGACTTTCAGGAGATCCGTTAAGAGGCACTGGGTTCTTTCTCTGGAGAGAGGGGGCAGTCACCTAACGAAGCAGGTACTTCTTCTCCAGTCTTTCTGGAATAAATAGCCCGGCCCCAGGTTGGTGTGGGTGCCTGAGCTGGCTGGGCAAGACTGCTTCCAGGCCAGGTTGTCATGGCAGAAGTGGGGGGTCCAGAACCGTCCTCCGGGCTTCAGTAGCCTTTTGGATCTGTCTAACCTGTCCAATATCACCACCACCAGGCCACACAATTCACATTTCACATACGAGCTCATATCTGTTCCTCTAAGCTTGAATGCTATTTTCAAGTCATTTTGTCATTGTTTACAACATCCTGAAAACTTAGGAGCACATTTTCATATTTGTGTATGTGTGTAGAAGACTCACCACACCCACCACGCAGAGCCCCAGAACTGTCAGACCAAAGACTTTGTTGTTGCTCACAGTTTCAGACACGAAAACTTACTTTTCCCGAACAAACTTTGTCCCGAGATGAGAGATAGTCCCTGACTCACAGAAACCTCTGAGCAAAACGCCAGTGGGGAAGTTGTGCCAATTACAGTGACTCGAAAGATTATATATATATAAATAATATTATATAATATATATATTAAAGTTTTTCTATTTCTTAATTTTTTTTTAATTGGAGAGTGGTTGGTTAATGGTTTATAGTACAGTCATGGCACAACCTGAAAGCTTTTGAAAAACAGCTTAGAAAATATGCTGGGGGCTGGGGAGACAGCACAGGGGTTCTGCAAAGGACTCTGCAGCCTGAGGCTCTGAGGTCCCAGGTTCAACCCCCAGCACCACCATCAGCCAGAGCTAAGCAGGGCTCTGGATCTCTCTGTATCTCCCTCTTTTGTATTTGTCCCTCTTATTTAAATCAAATAAAAATTAAAAAGAGAAAATATGCTGAATTGGTAGCAGATATTTCAAGTTCCGTGTTGCCTTCTTCTTTCCCTGATTGCAATGTAAGCTTCATGAGGGATCAGCTGTGGCTCCCCCAGGAACAATTCTGTTTACTGTATAGCATTTACCAGGGGGAGCTATTGAACACACGTGTGCGTGCGCGCGCACACACACACACACACACACACACACACACCTCATAAGCTCCCCCCAAGTCTTTGCACAAAATAAAATGGATATTTCTGTTTTTCAAAAATATTATTTATTTACTTGGTAGAGACAAAACCTAGAGGAAAAGGGGAGATGGAGAGGGGGAGAGACAGAGACTCTAGCAGCTCCACTGTGAAGCTTCCCCTTTGCGGGTGGGGACTGGGGTCCTTGTGCATGGAAATGTGTGCACTCCGCCAAGTCACCACTGGCGGGGCCTCCACCCTTCATACTTCTTCTCCCCTGAGATTTTATTTATTTATTTATTTATTTATTTCCTTTTGTTGCCCTTTTTTATTGTTGTACTTATTACTGTTGTTGTTATGGATGTCGTCATTGTTAGATAGGACAGAGAGAAATGGAGAGAGGAGGCGAAGACAGAGAGGGGGAGAAAAAGACAGACACCTGCAGACCTGCTTCACCACCTGTGAAGCGACTCTCCTGCAGATGGGGAGCCGGGGGCTCGAACCGGGATCCTTACGCCGGTCCTTGGGCTTGGCGCCACCTGTGCTTAACCCGCTGCGCTACCACCCAACTCCCCTCTCCTGAGATTTTTAAACTTAGGGACCAGGGTCCTGCCAAAAGCCTGACCAACATTTTTCCCCCTTAAATGTTAAGTAATTATCATTAAAATTTTAATTAGTATTCTTAAACAGAGACTGACTTTGCTAAGTTTGAATGGAAAAATTCAAACATTTTCTCTCGCAGGCTTAATCGCTCGCTTTTGAGTGTATGATCTTAGACTGTTTCTGAAGGAAAATTGACAGTTTTCATGATTACTTAATTTTTTTTTTTTAATAAGAGCCTGGGAATGTTAGCTGGAAAAGTGCTGGTGCTCTGTTGTAGTGGTTCTCCGCTTTGCCACTGCTTGGGAATTACCTGGAGGGTGGGCAGCTAAAAGATGTCAAGGCCACATGCCCAACTCAGACCCATTGAAATGGCATCTCTGGGCTTAGAGCTCGGACATCTGTATATTTGAACACTTCCTCGGTAGCTTCAGTTTGCAGCCAGGATGGAAAATCACCGAGGTAGTGAAAAAGTCCTCATTTCACAGATGAGAGAATAGGAATTCAGAGGGTTTAGCTGATCGTCTCACGTTATCCTCAGGAAAGGGTGTGCAGGGGCCAGCTAGAAGTACCAGGTACAACTCCTCCTTCATAGGAGCTGACTACTTGAGAACTCCATTTTACAGTCAAGGGGGCCGAGTTCACCAGGGAGAGAATTCACCTTGGGTTCTCTTGTTGGAGACTTAGATGCTCTCCCATATTATTTATTATTGTTTTCTGGAGCCCTGCTCAACTCTGGCTTATGGTGGTGCAGGGGGTTGAACCTGGGTCTTGGGAGCCTCAGGCCTGAGTGCCTTTTTGAAGAACCATGATGCTATCTCCCCCACCCATGATCTTGTACAGTTTAAGGCTGTAGTTTTCTGAGTGAATTATCTTCTGATTCTAGATCATCTCCCACCTGACTTACTGAGAGTGTCACTGATCCATGTGATCCAGGGGAAAGGGGGGGGAGAGAGCGGGGAGGAAGTCAAGAGGTATTGGATTGACTTAAAAAAATTATTTATTAATTTATTTATCAGTTCCAGATAGAACCCTCGGCCTCATCTATATGAAATAGGTGCCAAGTTACTCTCCCAGCCCCTCACAATGGTTCTCATGTCTTGTCATGTTGCTTCCGACTTCACGAGGAAGGTCTGTCGCCCTCTCTCTTGGCAGGTGCTGGAGAATGCTGGTTCTCTGGATGCAGTGCCCATGTGTTTGTGTGGGGCCCCAAGGACATTTTGAACAGTGACTTCAGCCAAGAGTTCCTTCAGGTGCACCTCAGGTCACACAGTGATGTCAACAAGCTCCTTAGCGTTACAGAGTTATAGGTGTTTCTCAAACACACCACAGCACAAAGCTGAGGCATCCTCGTTACCAGCTCTCTTTCTAGTCTCTCTCTCTCTCTCTTCTTCTGAGATACAGTGCCGTGCCAGTGATTAGTCATGGGTCGATAGTGGGATGAGACCCGTTTACCCAGTTTGGGTGTGGTCTGGCAGGCTTGGAGGCTTACTGCGCCTGTGTTCTCTTCTGTGGCAAGTCTCGAAGGTTCTTTGCATTCCATCCAGTGCACCACTGCCCGGTCCAGGTCCAAGAAGAACTTGCTGGGTTCTCTCTCACTCAGCACAGCCAGGCTCCACTTGCTGACTCACTGCAAGAGAGACTGACGCTCTCGGGAGTACTGCTGCCACGTTAGCCGTCAGTGCCCTGAGTGTTTGCAAGGCCTTCACTCACATGAAACGACACCTCCATCTTCCTTTGATTCTGCACAGTCCTCCGCCTCCCTGCTTCACCACTGCTGGGAGCTTTGGGCTAATGCTGTGACAGGCGTTGGGGTACTGTCACTAGCCATAGGTGCTGGTTTATTTGGAAATAAAATCAGACTGAGTGGGTTGGTCTGGGTCTTGGGGCTGCTGTCTTCAGAGGCCATGTGGTTCTGATCTGAGGCTGCAGAGGATGGGGAGGGAACGAGGGGTGAAGGCAGGGACCCGGCAGAGAGGCTGCTGGGGAGTCAGAGCCCAGACACTGACAGGTACACCAAGAATTTTTAAAATATATTTATTTATTTATTTTCTTTTTGTTGTCCTTGTTGTTTTTATTGTTGTTGTAGCTATTGTTGTCGTTGTTGGATTGGACAGAGAGACATGGAGAGAAGAGGGGAAGATAGAAAGGAGGAGAGACAGACACCTGCAGACCTGCTTCACCGCCTGTGAAGCGACTCCCCTGCAGGTGGGGAGCCGGGGGCTCGAACAGGGATATTTATGCGGGTCCTTGCGCTTTGCGTCACGTGCACTTAACCTGCTGCTTTACCACCCAACTCCCGCACCAGGAATTTTTAACCTGGACTGACTTTCTTGATGACTGAGTAGGGACGGGAAGTACCCAATGATACATGCTACTCTGGGTATTTGATAAAATGCAGTGGCACCATCATTTACAGCTCTAATGATGAAGGTTCCTGGCGGCTGGGAGTGTCTTTATGAGGCAGAGTTTAAGAGGAATGAGCAGAGGCTTGGTCGCCTGCAGTGTCTAGACTCTGCCTTATGGGTGATGGGGCGACAAGAGACCTCAGCTCAGGAGACAGTCATCTGAGGAGACAGTGATGGGGAAAGGCAGCTAAGCAAAGCAACGGAAGATATGTGGAGTGTTCCGGGAGCAGGGCATTTAGATGATCTGTGGACCAGGCAGAAAGCAATATGGATAGGGGTGGGTGAGACTCATGTACAAAAGCGTTCAGTAGTTGCCATTAATATAAAAATGCAAAGAATTATCAATTATCTAACAACAGAAGATTCCGTCAGCTAGGAGTCATCCATTTATATGCTGTTTTCTAACCATCACTAATGACACTTGAGACCTGTAGGTGAGTCTGCAGTGGGGCGGGAGATGCTCTTGACCCATGAAGCGAGCAGGGCGCACACAGTGGCGTCTCTGCAACATTCCCGCTCCCAGTGTGTGGTCCCCTCATCGTATTCTTTTTTGTGCACACAATAAAGACACATTTTGCCTTCATGCTAATGAAAACAATGTATCTCCATTGTGGAGACTTTGGAAACCATAAGAAATATCTGTATGTGTTTATGCTTCGTAATATTTATGCAATATTCTCCATGATTCCACTGCCTAGTGATCAGTTCTGCCAACGTTTTGGTGCCTTTCCATTTTCTCTCTCTCCCTGTGTGTGTCGCCCTAGACTTCTCAAGTCTTCAGCATTTTTGAAAAACGTTATTGTCTTTGCAATTAACATGACTCGCATTGATTTTTCTAGTCTATTTATTCAAAAAATATTTCATATATATTTACTTATTACCAGAGCACTGCAGAGCTCTGGCTAGTGGTGGTGCTGGGTAACTGAGCTGGTAACTTCAGAGCCTCAGGCAAGCAAGTTTTCTTTTGCATAACCATTATGCCAACTACCCCTCTCCCTAGGTTTATTTATTTTTTAATGAGAGAACCAGAGTTTTACTCTAGCACAAACGATGCCAGGGATCAAACCCAGGACCTCATACTTTCAAGTCCAACACTCTGACCACTGTGCTACTTCCTGAGTCATGGATCTCTCCTCTCTCTCTCTCTCTCTCTCTCTCTCCCTCTCTCACCAGAGCACTGCTTGGTTCTAGCTTATGGCAGTGTGAAGGGCCTTGAACCTGGGTCTTTGGAGCCTCAGACATGAGAGTCCTTTGAATCACCATTATGCTATCTACCCCCCACCCTCATGCATTTCTCTCTCTTTACTGCAGATGATCCAGGGCTTATAATGGTATCTGTGGACTCAGTGAATCCACTATCTTTCTTCCCTTCTGCCTCTGGGATGACCCCAAGAAGGGAAACTCATGCCTTTCTCTTTGTCTTCTCGGAAAGGCTGTGGTGTGAAAAAGTTCCAGGATCATCTGAGTATGACTAGGAAGAGAGTGATAGAGAGAGAGAGAGAGAGAGAGATAGACAACTGCAATACCGCTTTACCACTTGCAAAGCTTTCCCCCTGCAGGTGGAGACAGGGGGCTTGAACCCAGCGTCTTGCACATTGTAACATGTGCATTCAACCAGGTGTGCCACCATCTGGCCCCCCAAAACTTTTTTTTCTTAGTGTTTATTTTTTTCATGTGTGAAGGAAATTTACTTGTTTGTTTAATTTTTGAACTATGATACTAATCACCAAAATGCCTAACTGAAAAGTCAAAGGCAACATGGCTTTAAGCAATAGTCAAAGTACCATTATTACTCATCCTCATATTAATTACTTTATTTTTTATTTTAAAGAGTTTTTCTTCTTTCTTTCTCTCTTTGAAAATTTTGTATTTATTATTGGACAGAAACAGAGACATTGAGAGGGGAAGGAGAGATAGAGAGACGCCTGCAGCCCAGTTTCACTGCTTGTAAAGCTTTCCCCCTGCAGGTGGGGACCAGGGGCTTGAACTCTGGCCCTTGTGCACTATAGTGTGCGTACTTAATCAGGTGCGCCACTGCCTAGCCCCATAGTTACTTCATTTTATTAGTGATTTCATATTGATTTACAAAATTAGAAGGTAACAGGGATACAATTCCACACTGTTCCCACCACCAGAGCTCTGTGTCCCCACTGTCTCTGTTGGAAACTGCAGTGGTTCTCCCAAGGGCACCGATACATGCTGACTATTACTACTAGAACCATCTGTATTTATGTATATTTGCCCATTTGTTCTGTGGTCCTGCCTTCCCTTCCTTCCTAAGTCATACCTACACCTATTGCTACTTCCCAGTATCCTGTTTCCCTCTTCTCTCTCTAGGTCTTGGGGTCTTGCTGGAACTGGAGTTTAGAGCTCTTGCTCCCCTCTGGGGGTATGAACCAGCATTCTTTTATGGGGGGGTGCAGAAGATTGGAGTTGATTTTACTTATTTTTATATGAAAAAGAGAGAGAGAGAGAGAGAGAGAGAGAGAGACACCAGAGCACCACTCAGCTCTGGCTTATGGTGGTGCCAGGGATTAAACTTGGGACCTCTAGGGCCTCAGGTATGCAAACTGGTCCCCTTACAGATGAGTTACTCCAATCCACTACCAAGAGAATTCAACTTGTTCTCAGCCGGTGGAAAGAGCTCAACAGACGTCATGAGTTGTTTTTAATCACTAGCCACTTTGGTGAGACCATGAAGACACAACCACCTGGTGAACCAGAGCAGAAGATTCTCGCCTCCTCTCCTGCCGATCGGATGAAGCCTGCAGGCTGGAGGGATGAACCAGATGGTGGGTTCGGTCCGTCTCTTTATCCCAGAGGCATTTCTGGCCTCGTCCCTTTTCCAGAGCAGAGGAGGAAGTCGATGTAGAAGTTCTGAGCTGCCTGAGACTTCAGATGTTTCCTTTCCTGGGGCGGCGGGCATAGATTTCTGTCTTCTGGCCAAGGTGTGTTTCAAGGCTGGCTGTGCAGCTGCTGCCTGCTGGGCGGACCCTGCTGTCCCTTTTTCAGAAGTGCGGCCGGCCGGCCAGGCTGGTGGCTTTGTAAGGTGTGTTTGTGTGTGTGTGTTTGTCGTCCTTGGCTTGCTTGTTTTTGTAGGGACCCTCCTGTCTTTCTGTGTTTGCTTCCCCTTTCCTCCTTTCCCACTCTTTTTTTTTAAAATTGTTTTTAGAATTTTTAAAATTTCTTTATTAGGGAATTAACGTTTTACATTCCACAGTAAATACAATAGTTTGTACGTGCATAACATTTCCCAGTTTTCCATAAAACAATACAACCCCCACTAGGTCCTCTGTCATCCTTCTTGGACCTGTATTCTCCCCACCCACCCACCCCAGAGTCTTTTACTTTGGTGCAATACGCCAACTCCATTTCAGGTTCTACTTGTGTTTGCTCTTCTGATCTTGTTTTTCAGCTTCTGCCTGAGAGTGAGATCATCCCATACTCATCCTTCTGTTTCTGATTTATTTCACTTCACATGAATTTTTCAAGGTCCATCCAAGATTGGCTCTTTTTTAAAAAATATTTATTTATTTATTTTCTCTTTTGTTGCCCTTGTTTTTTATTGTTGTTGTTATTGATGCCATCGTTGTTGGATAGGACAGAGAGAAACGGAGAGAGGAGGGGAAGACAGAGAGGCAGAGAGAAAGACAGACACCTGCAGACCTGCTTCACCGCCTGTGAAGCGACTCCCCAGGGGCTCGAACCGGGAGTCTTACGCCGGTCCTTGTGCCTCCTTTCCCACTCTTTATTTCCATTTGGTGGGCTCATAAATATAACACTATTTGAGAATGTCTGTGTCTATGCCTGTCTGTCTTTGTGTGAAATCCTGTGTTTACCTGTGGTGACCATGAGCTTTGGAAAATAAAATCCTTACTCAAAATGGGAAGACAGTACCTTTCTATATGCCCCTTTATAGTATTTTGAAGGTTTATTTTTGTTTACTTCACACACACACACACACACACACACACACACACACAAAGACACAAAAGAAAGAGAGAGGGAGTTTCACACAATAAAGGCCGGAGTGCCACTCTCATGCACGGGGCACTGGAGATTGAACCAAGGAGACCAGGCATACAAGTCCTGTGCTCTGCCAGCTGAGCTATTCCTCCAGCTACTCCTATTCCCTTTCTAAGCAACTCATGTTACTCATGTCACACACACACACACACACACACACACACACACACACACACACACACAGAGTCTTTCTCCCTACTTTTCTTCTTTTTCTTTTTCAAGGCCAAATAAAGTGTTGCTACTTTGCTGGTACAGAGATTTGGATAATGATAATCACTTTCCCTCAAGTACTTCCCAATGAACACTTTGAGCCTGCCCATTCCAAGGCTTCCCTTATAGCCAGAGATAAAACACCTTGATCAAGCTCCCATAAAAACGCACATCACATCAATTAACAGCTATTGCCAGGGGCAGGCTGCTTGTTCACCATCTGCTGCCGCATTACCGAGGGTGCTAGCAGAATAGATTACGGAGACGGTGTCCGCAGGCTCCCACTGGCCAGCCCGCCTGCCCGCCCGCCCGCACAGCTCCCTCCACGCCTGCCCCAGGAGTGCTCCTCAGGGATCCGGGGGCTGGCTCCTCTCCCTCCCCCTTGCCGGTGAAACCATCAGAAATATGCAGTGGGCTCACTGCCCAGTGCCACAGAAAGACACTGTCCTACCTGCTTTTGCAAAAGGGGAGAAAACCGGATTGTCGTTTGAGCCCACAGAGGGAGACCAGAGAATCTTGCTTAGATGCACCTCCTCACCGTCCATGAATGCCGGCCTCCTGTCCAGGTGTGTGTGGGAGGGGGTGGGGAAGGGCTGGGACGCCAGGAACTGGACTTGGGGCCAAGCAGGGAGGAACCCAAGGGCTTCAGACAGACCTTCCCTCCCACTGCCTGGACCCTGAGCTGTCAAGCCCCTCCTAGAACAAAACCCACAATGGACCAACTGTTCTTTCTACAGCCAGCAGGAACAGGGAGGGTGTGGTCTACATCACTGTGTATAGGGCTCACAAGGGTTCTGTCCCATCTCTTGGAGGGAACTGTTGAACACACCCACCACCCAAGTGCCAGTCCCCCATCCCCCTCCTCTCTGCTAACACCTCCCCCCTCCCTCCTTTGCTGACCTCTGCCCTCTGGCCAGACTCTCAAGGGCTGTTTTTATTGGCTTTTCTGTGTCCCTGGCTTTGTTTCCCGAGTCCCATAGATGAGCCATCTTGTATTAGTGTTTCTTCTTCTGGCTTTTTCCACTCAGCAGGATCCACCTCCCCCACTGCCCCAGTTTCCCGAACGCTGTAGCAAAAGCCACGATCTCATTTTATCTGTAGCTGTGTCATATTCCAGCATGTATAAAGACCACAGCTCCTGATCCACTCACATGGTGTGTCTGTGCCTATAAATGTTGATTTATAAAACTGATCCCTTGGGAGTCCGACGGCAGCGCAGCGGGTCAAGTGCACGTGGTGCAAAGCGCAAGGACCGGCTTAAGGATCCTGGTTCAACCCCCTGGCTCCTCACCTGCAGGGGAGTCGCTTCACAGGCGGTGAAGCAGGTCTGCAGGTGTCTGTCTTTCTCTCCCCCTTTCTGTCTTCCCCATTTCTCCATTTCTTTTCTCCATTTTTCTCCATTTTTCTCCATATTTTCTCCATTTTTCTCCATTTCCATTTCTTTCTCCATTTCTCTCTGTCCTATCCAACAACGAATGACATCAACGTCAACAACAACAATAATAACCACAACAAATCTACAACAACCAGGGCAACAAAAAGGGGAAAAAATGGCCTCCAAGAGCAGTGGATTCATGGTGCAGGCACTGAGCCCCAATAATAACCCTGGGGGCAAATAAAATAAAATAAAATAAAACCGATCCCTTAGGGCCAGGCAGTGATGCACCTGGTTAAGCGCGCACACATGACAGAGCACAAGGACCTGTGTTCAAGCCCCTGGTCCCCACCTGCAGGAGAAGAGCTTCAGGAGTAGTGAAGCAGGGCTGCAGGTGTCTCTCTGTCTCTCTCCTTCTCTTCCCTCCCCTCTCATTTTCTCTCTGTCTCTATCCAATAATAAATAAAAATATTAAAGAAAAATCCAAGCCCTTGGAAAGGGCATGGGGCAGCCGGCAGGGGGAGGGGTTTGCAAAAACAAACAACAAATATGAGCCTTGTAAGGCTGCCGTCTCGAAAAATCAGGAAAGGAAAGATGCAAAGGGCACGAGAATCTGACTTCCAGAGCGAGGAGTGCTAGTGGTCCTGGGGCCCGTCCACCAAGAAAACACTTGTTTTTAAGGGGTAGCAGGAACTCTACACAGGGAGGAGGACGAGGCCTACCTTCCCCAACAAACCCACCACAGGAATGCTGACTGGGCTGTGGGCCTCAGGAGCAGACACCGCTGGTGCTGCCGGGTTACGGGAGCCCTGACTCCTCAGCTACTCTTGCTGACAATGGAGATGACGGGCGGCCTGTGCCAGCCCAGGCCCCAGCAGCCGCTGACCATCAGATGCCGACAGCGTAGACTGCTGACTTGGGGAACGGTGGCTGGAGACAGATTTCAGGGACTGAGGCTCGAGGAAGCAGGGCTGAACCAGGCCCCCAATTAGGGCAGAGCTCAGAGCACCCGGGCTCGGGCAGAGGCGAGCCACGCCGGCCCTGTTTGTCTCCTGGATTTATGGATTTGGGAACTGAAGCTGCGCTCCACAGGCTGAAGGGGAAGGGATTTGTCGGGCTTTCCCCATGATGGAAGACACGTTCAGGCTGAATCCCCGGACAGCCATCACAGCGCAGGCTGCAGGCTGACAGCTGACCTGGCCCAGCACCCTCGGCCCCGTGGCCAGAGGCCCGCACGGTTCATCCCCGATCTCTCACCTGGTTTATTCAGAAGACAGCCCAGAAACCCGTGGATGAGGGGTGCAGTGTCACTGTCAAATCAGACCTGATTCCACAGATCTGAGCTGAGCCCGTGGCTTAGGGCTGGCCCTACCCGGGATCAAAAGGCAGGTCCCCCTACTGGCTCCTTGAGCACTAGCTTCCGCGCACTTGACAGCTTCCAAAATGGACTCTAATTGGCTGCGGCTGCCAGTGTCTTGTCAAGAGCAGGGGGGGCTTTAGACTTTGGTCGGTAGTGTCTTGGGCTTCCCTTCGTGACACCTTTCACAGCCAGATTGGGGGACGCAGGTGAGGCCAAAGTCTCGTGCTCTCTGGACAGGTCAAAGGGGTCACGTCACCTGTGTGCCCAGAAACGAGCCGAGCCCCCACCTGCTTCTTGAGCAGGAGGACTGAGGAAGCAGCACTCTGGCCCCCACAATAAAGTCCCTGCATGAGTTAGACACAAAGAGAGTCAGATTTAGATTCTACAGAGCTGACCTGGTGTGCTCTTTAGGATGCTTATAACAAAGGAAATGGAGCTGGGGAGATGGGGAGATGGCATAATGGTTATGCCAGAAAAAGCCCGAGGCACCAAAGGTCCCAGGTTCAGTTCCCAGCACCACCAGAAGTCAAAGGTGAGCAAAACAAAATACTCCCCCCCCCACACACACACACTCAAGGTGGTGGCAGTACAATGTTGATTATGATAATAAGATAATTTATCATCTTGAAAATGCATGAAAAGTTTGCCTAAAGGAGTTAAAGTTGACTATGGCTTTTGTTTGTTTGTCTGTTTTTTAATCTAGAGTTTTACTCAGCTCTGCCTTGTGTTGGTGGGGATTGAATTTGGGACATTGGCATCTCAGGGATGAGAGACTTTTGCATAACCATTATGTTATCTTCCCAGCTTAATCAAAAGGATTGAGCTGTTAATAGTGGTTACCTTGTAGGGAGAGTGTGTTTAGGGTAAAGACAAGGGGACTTTACTTTTAGCCCATATGTCTGCATTTCTGAAAAGTGCTCTACAATCGAAATCTCTCCAGGCTATATGCTTAATTAGAATAAAAGGAGAAATGTGGACATTTAGATGAATTTTGGAGTTGATACAGGTGTGTGGTGTGTGTGTGTGTGTGTGTGTGTGTGTGTGTGACTTCTGACCACAAGCAACAGTGGATGGGAAGACCGCCAGGAACCCTGGGAATCAAAGTTTCCCGTGAGGTGTCTGCAATCCCAGGCCCACCGGTCCTCAGGTGCACGTGGTGTCTCTTGCAAAATGAAACCAAGACTATTCCTGTACAAACAAGCTTCCTGGGCTGCCCATCTCTGTGGGCTACGGAGGAAGCCAGGGGCTACAACAGGCCGGTGGCTGGATGTACATAGAAATGCAGAGGGAAGACGCTGTTTGCAGATGGCTGACACAGGGTGCTCTGTGCTGCTAACAGGCCTGACTTCTCCTGCCTGTTGGCTCCAGGGTCAGCCCTTTTGTCACTCTGAGCTCTGCTGCCTGGAGGACACATGGGGGTGGCGGCAGCTGACCCTGCCCGGCTGGGTGAGTTGGGGTGGAGGGGTGGGTACCCATCTCTGGGTCTCTGCTGTCCACAGTGGTGGGTCTGGGGAGGGGGTGGGTCGTGGGGCACATGGTCTTGGGTCTTTTATTCCAGCCCCGGCGTTTTCCCCGTAGCCTTGACACAAAATGCCAATTCCTCTGATTTCCCCTACACGGCAAATCTTTTTTTTTTTTTCTCTTCCCTATAGCAACCTTGTTGGAGGAACAAGCTGACCTTTAATTTATAATCCGCATGTCACAGAGTTTAGCAGAGCTTAACCTCTGTCGGTTGTGGTTCAAAGCTGTCGGCCTTGCTTTGGAAAGAGCAGACCAGGCTATCAGAGTCAGCTTGAAAAACACTTTTTTTTTTTTTAAAGAATCAAGTAGGATAATGGGACTCTGTTGCAAGAGACAGAGGAAGGCCAGACAGAGCAGGGAAGACCTGCCCAGAAAGGAGCTGGAAAACAGAGCCAGGGATGGAGTTCTGACAAGAACACAGCACTGCTCGCAGAGGGCAGTCAAGTAGCAGGACTCTGCTCTTAGAGAGAAGCTGATGGAGAGACAGAGAGGCTCACCAGGCAGAGACTCAGCATAACACTCGACGTTTGCGGTTAATCCAGGGCACCTGCTTTTCCTCTTTTGCCTCCAGGGTTGTCGCTGGGGCTCTGTGCCGGCACTGTGAATCCACTGCTCCTGGAGGCCATTTTTTCCCCATATTACTGGATAGGACAGAAAGAAATTGAGAGAGGAGGAGAGGTAGAGAGGGAAAGAGACACAGAGACACCTGCAGCCCTGCTTCATCACTCGCAAAGCTCCTCCCCCACCCCACCCCCTGCAGGTGGGGAGCAGGGGCTTGAACCTAGTAGGCCCTTGCACAGGTCCTTGTGATTAGTACTATGTGTGCTTAGTCAGGTATGCCACCGCCCGACTCCCACCTTGTCTTTCAGGGAGGTGCGTACAGGTGTAGGAATGCTTGGCAGAGCTATCTCAGTGGCAGAGTACAGGACTTGCATGAAGACCCAGGTTCAGTCCCCAGCACCACATATACCAGAGTCGAATAGTGCTCTGGTCTCTCTCTCTCTTTCATCAAAATAAGAAATTAATCTTATCCACTTTCCAGAGCTATTCTCAACTCTGACAACATCTCCCCAGACAATATTTATAGCCCCCCAATTTTAAACTATCAAGCTTAGGAAAAAGTCACTGAAGTCATGGACCCCTTGGAACAGACCTAAAATAGACTTCCTAGCTTCCTCCCACTCAAAGACCCCTAATTTCACCTGCTGTATTTCTACCTTTGGGTTCCTGTTCTAAACAAGTTGTCCTGCTTTATATCTTACCACCTTCCAGCCACCAAGTTGCAGATGCTACCATGATGCCATCCTGATTTCCCTGGGCAGACGACCTCACTAATATGTCCTGGAACCCCACCTAAATTTAAAATGTATGTGTTACATAACAATAAATAAAGATGCATTTTTAGAAATCAAAATCACTAATTTTTTTTCCTGAGTTTGGTGTCCAGCTTTTTTTTTTTTTTGGGGGGGGGCGGGGAGGAGCCAACAAAGCTCCCACAAAATGGGTGAGTTCTTTCAAAATTAACCTTCCGAGCTTTGGATCGGGAGTGTAATTTAGAGAAGGGAGAAGACAGGGCAGGTAAAATGGAGAGGCAGTTCAAGTGGGAGTGGAGAAATGACTTTGTGTTTGTTTGTGGTGCTGCCGCCAGGCCCGGCAGCGTACCAGTTCTTCCCCCTTTTTCTCTCACCCAGTGAGAACCCAATTTTGGGCCTCTCCCTTCCTCATCCCCAGCCTCTCACCTGGTGCTCACAAGAACGTGAGGCCCATTATTTGCCGGTGAGCATGGCAGGCTCTTGGGCTCCATGCACTGGAGGGGAGACTCCTTAGGCCCAGGGTGGGGGCTTGGGGTCTGCATCTTCATCAGGCAGCCTGGGAAATTCTGATTCAGGTTGTTTGTGAATTGCAGTTGATGAACCTCTGCCCTGCTGGAGTCCCCAAATGATTTCACTGGTGGGATTCCTTTGTGAAAACAGCTGAAGAATTGACCTCCACTGCTGGGAGGGGGTGAGAGGGCCCCCCTCCATTTCTCCACCAAGGAGTCAAGGGAGTTGATTCTTTTCATAAATAAAGTCAAATCTGTGTTTCCTATGTGGAGCAGCAGAGAACCCCTTTTCTATCAAGCCTCATTGCGACATGCACTGGAATGGGGCCGATGAAAAGTGATTGAACTGGGGAGACTTTTATTATGTGATTTCCACTAACAAAGGGAAGGGGAAAATCCAATTAAATTCCAGGAAGTAATGACAGAGAGTGATCGTAATGGAGCCACGTTGTTCCAGGCAGGGGCCCCTGCCAGAGCCAAACCAACTCAGTGGGCAGCATTGTGACAGATGGCAAGATGGAGGTGCCGTGGTGGGGTGAGTGGAGGGACAGAAAGAGGGTGGCCAGCAGAGCCCCCAGAGTGGCCGTGGCCACTCTGACGAGGGAACGGCGATGGGATTTGGAGACACACAAGTAAGCCGTCAACGTGTTTCCCCAAGTGCATGAGAACGAGATACTTCATGGGCGAGAAAGTATTCCGTGCGTGATCCAGGATGAGACTGCGCACCTTCCCTTTTCCCCCTGGAGCAGACGAGCCCCCATGGTCAGTTTGCAAAGGTAAGTGGCATCCAGGTGATGTGTGAGTCCTTGGCCCTGTGCCCTCAGCATCAGCTCTGCACACCTTGCTGGTCTGTGTGGGCGCTCTTTTGAAAGTCGGGGCGAAGCCTACGTGACTAATGACTTCCGGATTGGAACCCATGGGCATCATCGGTTAGGAGGGAGAAATTCAGTCCCTCTTCTCTTTCACCTCCATGGAGGACAGGAGAAACCAAGTCTGAGAAGGCAGGTTAGGTGTTGTTTTTGCTGGGCTGGCTTCACGGGCGGGTAACAGACGACCCGGGACTCATGGCTGGGTTGTACGCATCTCTTAATTCATGCAGGACGCAGCACAATCTAAGCCGAGCTAAGCTAAACTAAAAACTAAAAACTGCAATCTTGTCCTTATAAATATACTAGCCCAGTAGGGTGGGAACAGGATGCGACGCAGAGAGGGTGGAGAGAAAAGTGACTGGTGAAAATCAGGGTGTGACAAGGAGAGGGGGCAGAGCAGGCAAGAATTCTGTCACTGAACCACCAATGCCCTGGAGGGAGGGTGGTGCTTGTTAACAGCGGTTATGTAAATAGAATGTAGTGGTTATGTAAATAGAATAGTGTTAAGCAGGGGGGATTAAACCAAATGAAACAGAAGGGGTTTTTAAAAGCATACCAACAGGAGCACAGTGGTCATACAAGAGGGGGGTTACAAAGAAAGCCCCTTCAAGAACCAAGGCCTTCAGTTTCTATGTCCTGGGTCCTGCCTCTTATGCCAGTTTGTCCCCAGAGCCTAGTAGATGAATTACTTGCCTAAAGCCAGACGGCCTTTGGAGGGTGGAAAAACCAAACCAAATCAAACCCCAAAACCAAGGGAATCAAAGAGTGAGGTCCAGACCACTGGCCCCTCCCCTGTGTGCTAGTGAGCAGGGGAAGGCCAGCCATTCATTTGCAGGACAGCGTAATGATCACCCAGCCAGTCTAGTTACAGATGTGGTTCATCAGGCCACCTGGATCTACTCCTGTGAAAGGCTCACAGTCCGTCTCGGGCTGATGGATTGCCTAAGTTATTAATACGGAAAAGGCAGGAGATTTACTTGCAGTCGTGGAATTAAGGTGCTTCAGTGCACCCTGGACTAGCTGTTTTAAAATAACAGGGGAGCGAGTTTCTCTTGGAAAAGGACTTAATTTTTATTGAAAAGCTACCACCTTCAAATGGCCGGGAAGTTGAAGAACTATAAAACTGTCAAACAGCCCCATTATTAAAAGCTTTATTTGACAAATCTTCCACTGCTGGGGTAACTCGTGCGTTTTTCCCTCCTTGCCTGAAAGAAATAAAACCACTCACTTATACAAACTGCTGACAAGGAATTGGAAACAGATGGACTTCTAAACAGGGACGGGGACAGCCTCACCTCTCTCCGCAGCCTATGGAGGTTAGAGCCATTCATAAATCTAGAGTTTCTCAGACAGAAGGGTGGTTCTCCATCTCATCTTACTGCATTTAGAACAGAGGGGAATGCCTTTGCTTTGGGGAGACAGCAGTGCTGGAAGGGACCTAAGGGCAGGAAAATTGCTTCAATACAGACTCCGCGTACCTGCTTTTTTTTTTTTTTTAATTGCTGAATTAAAAAAGCACCACAAGTATAGAAACTTAAAACAACTCTCATGTACTATCTCATGGTTCTTGTGGATAAGGGGTATAGAATAGCTGGTGTAGTATTTTTTTGTTTTTGTTTTTGCTTAGGATGTCATGAGGCTGTAATCAAGATGTCAGCTGGGGCTGATTCTCATCGAGGGGCTCCTTTTGGGGAAGTCTCCAATTCTCCATCTTTGTGGTAGTGGGTTGTAGTCAGTTCTTTGTGACCATAGCTCCTTTCTCCTCCTCCTTTTTTATTACCACCCGTGTTGTCGCTGGAGCTCCGTGCCAGCACTCCGAATCCACTGCTCCCGGCCATTTTTTTCTTTCTATTTTATTGGATAGGATATAGAGAAATTGAGAGGGGAGAGGGACATAGAGGGAGAGAGACAGAGAGACACCTGCAGTCCTGCTTCACCACTTGTGAAGCTTCCCCCCCTCCAGGTGGGGAGCCAGGTCTTGAGTCTGGGTCCTTGTGGTTGGTGGTATGTGCACTTAATCGTGTGTGTCACTGCCTGGCCCCATCTTATTCCGTTGTTGCTTTGCTAGCTGTTATTCAGAAGCTACTCCTCCCCTCTAACTCTCGGCCCTGTGGCTCCTTGACGCATGAATGTCTCCCCCACGCAGTTTCACCAAGCCAGGGAGTAGTGTCTCTAGTGATTCAGTGACCAAGATGAAGCCTTACAGAATGTGCCAGAACTCTGGAAGGGACTGCCCTACTCTGTAGGCTGGAGACGAGTCACCATCTTGCCCACGATCACAGAGAGAGAACTGTGCAGGAGTTTGAGTGTCTGGAGGTGGAGATCATGGGAGGGTCACTTTAGAGTCTGTCAACCACACCTTTATAACCTGCCTCCATGAGCTGCTTAAATTGGGTGCTCTTAACTCAGACGGCTGAAAAGAAAGATGGGAGGCAGGCCTGTTAGTAGAGTCTTTGCACACGCAGGAGAGCGAGTAGGAGTCCTGTTCTGGAATATTGTCAGATTAGCAAGGAAGCCCAGACACTTTAGATCTCTAGGCAGGTTTGACAAGATCCATGAAGTCTAGTGGGTGCCGCCAGGCACTTGTGCAGCAGAGTGATTTCCATGGTGTCTTCTGTGTCATTTGTAGAGCTTGGGAACTTGCGTTTACCAAGAACCGGTCTTCACACGCAGACTTTGTCACCGGCAGTCATTGTCCTATGCGCTTGCTCAGCATGTTGGCCAGAAGCTCTGGCCACCTGGGACACTGCAGCCTCTAAGGGAATGTTCTGTGAATGAGTGCAGGTGGGTGTTTCCTTGTGGGGTAGGTGGGTGGGCGGGCAGATGGATGAGGAAGCGGACCAGAGTTTAAGGGAGGGGCACAGCCAATGTTCTCATTCGGGGCTTCTCAACCTCAGTCAACACTGGAGACATTTGGGGTCAGAGAATTCTTTGTTAGAGATGTGGTTAGAACAGCCGGTTCCCTACCTGTTAGATAGCAGTAGCCCCCCCACCCTCGAACCCTCTCCAGACTTCACCAATAGTTCCCCCAAGAGGACAGGAACTCCCCGACCCACCGGGACAGTTCTAGCACAAAGCAATCGACGTTAACACTTTAGGAGGCTTGGGCTGTCTCGTCCATGGCAATAGGTACTTGTTTAGGTATCGTTACTACTACTACTATTATTATTGTATACTTCTTGGCCAGCACGGTGGTTGCTGGGACTCAGAGTTTACACAATGACTCCCATAGCTCCAGGTGGGCATTTTTTCTTTCTTTTTCTTTGACAGAAGGTGAGAGACAGAGAAAGAAGAAAGAGAGGGGTAGAGAGACAGAGAGAAGGTTAAGTTTCTTCCCTGCAAGTAGGAACTAGAGGCTTGAACCCAGGTCTTCCCTCATGGTGACATGTGCACTCTACCAGGTGCACCATCGCCAGCTTTTACAGTGCTGGTGTGGCCTGGTGGAACGGCCTCTCTCGCAGGCAGTCAACGCAGCAGGCTAACGGCATAAGCATAGTGGATTTGCATCCTATGGCGTCTGATCCCTGACGCTGCTGTTGGCTCTGTGGGTGACTGGGGGCAATTGTGCAGGTGTCTCTGCTCTGTTTGCCTTATTCTCTCAACGGGGTGAGAATTCACTGATCTATGGTGAGCCCACAGCATCTGTGCAAAGGTTGAGTGCTGGGGTGGGGGTGGCTCGGCAAACACCATGCCAGCCCTGCCGCCCTTGCAAACGGTGGCGGACACCTGCCGGTCTCAGACTCGCCATTTCTCCCTACACCCCTCCCCCCGGCATAACGTGGCGGATGCGAACAGAAGAGTCTGACTAGCGGTCCCCCCACACCTTGCTCAGGGGGATGACGGAGAGCCCTGGGACAAGGGACTGAGGACACAGCAGCTCTGATGAGGAGAGGAGGCGCAGTAGGGGCGGGGGGCCCTGGCACTGGGGTTATTTTTGTGATGGCTTCTCTCAGGTCTCTCCCCCTTTTCCTAGGAATCTCACTCTCCGCTGGCTGCAGCTAATCTCTGCGATCTGGTGGAGAGGAAATGTTTAGGCACTAACCCGCTGTGCAGTGTGTGCGTATTACTGTAGTGAAACGTACATCACATAACATTTTCTGTTTCAGCCATTTTTTTTTAAAAAGCACCCTTTCCTGAAGCCTCTATTCATCTCCAGAACCCTTTCCAGCATCTGAAACAGAAACTGTCTCCATTAGGCAAGACCCCCATTCCCCACCCCGTCCCCTCCACTCCCGGCAACTCCTGGCACCACAACTCATCCTCAGAGACGCCCTCGGCCTCTGGGCCTTGGAACCGTCTGGGAGCCTCGTGTCAGCAGTCACAGAACATCTACCCCTTTGCGACTGCCTTCTTTCCTCAGCCAGGCCCCTTCACAGTGCAGCGCGCGCCCGCGTCTCCTTCCCGTTCGGCTGAGAGCTATCTCACGGTGTGGCCGTCTTGTTCTTGGTTTATTTACTCATCTGCCGTGCTCCACATTAGGGGCCTGTGAGAATAAGGTTCTGGGGCACGTAGGTGCGGGAACGGCTCTTTGGAGCTGCTGTGTCCCCTCCTCTTGGCTCTGAGTTACACTCTGTGCCGGAAGCCTCTAGGGTGCTCTCCCCTTCCGCCAGCAGAGCACCAGCCTCCTGATTTCCCCGCCACCTGGCAGCTTCCATCTTCATTCCCCTCATGGCGGGTGATGCTGGACTTCTTTGCCTGGACACACTCATCTAATAATGAGAAAACTGCAACAACTTCCTCATGGAATTTCAGGTCCCTGGAGGGAAGGAGGCCTCTGGACAGTGGGGTCTCCCCGGTTCCAAAGGCCCCCACGTTTAGGGAGAGCTCATCCTCCAAATCCCCGCTCACTCGGGCGTCTTGGTCCCCCAGTCCTGCCTGTGCCCCCAAAGTGTGCCGAGGGGTGCAGCTGGCTGCCGTGGCTTCCACCTTTAGAGAAGTGGTGTCTCCATCAATCTCACCCTTCCCGAGTCTGTCTGCGGCCTTGGGTTTCTGGGAATTGAGGGGGCTGGTTTCTTATCTGTTAGCTTGTCAGAACAGGAGCGAGGACAATCAAATGTTCATCTATACACATCTGGCGTTCTGCGGGGAGCAGCGTTTAGACCCCTACTGCGGTTAACTGTATAAATGGTTCCTATCTATCATCTCAATCAGAGCTGCAGCTCAGGCTGCCTCAGATGGAGCTCGGAGGAGTGGTTGGGGGGGCTGCCAACATGGGGGGCTCACACCCTGTTCTTTTCTTGGCTTGCGACCGTACTGGTTCCGAGTTGAAAGCCGGCTTTTCCTCACAGCTCTGGGCGTGGGCTTCCTGGTGTGCATGTGTGCATGCCTGTGTGTGCGTGTGTGCGCGCGCGTGTGTGTGTGCCTGTGTGTGTGCGTGCGTGCCTCTGTGTGTGTGTGTGTGCGTGTGTGCGCATGTGTGCGTGCGTGTGCGTGCTTGTGTGTGTGTGTGTGTGTCAGAGCCACCTCCTTCTCTTGCCCATGTGTTCTCTGGGGGGATGCCTTGGCTCCATCCTCTGGCCTCTGTCTGTCTGTCTGATGTGGAACATATCTTTGAGAGCTCCATGCATCTCTGTGCTGGTGTGAGCCTGCACAGTTGCTGGCAGTTGTCTGATTGAGGGGCTCTGCTGTGTGTCTCAGTGTGTGTGTGTGTGTGTGTGTGTGTGTGTGTGTGAGTCTGTGTCACGTGAGTCCTTCTCCTGTCCACATACCCTTCCGAGAGGGGTTGGATATCTGTTTCCAAGCTGGAGAGTAGTTACTGGTTTGGACAGTCAGGCTGAGAGGCAGCTGTGCTTGTGATGGGTCAGAGCTGTGGGTTCTGTCCCCATTCCTTCCTCCATTGCCCTCTCCTTCCCTGCCCTGTCTCCATCCTTTCCTCCATCTTCTTCTCCATCCCTGCCTGCCCTGTCTCCACCCCCTCCTCCCTCCCTGTCCTCTCTCCATCCCTTCCTCCATTGCCCTCTCCATCCCTGCTCTGTCTCCACCCCCTTCTCCATCCCTGCTCTGTCAATCCCAGGTTCAATCCCCTGCACCACCATAAACCACCTCCCTTGCCCCCTCCTCCCCCGGTGCCATCTGTCTCCAGCTGCACTGTGTAACTGTAGCAGCACCCTGGGAGGTGCCCGCCCACCTCTCTCGATACTCTTCCTCGGCTGGACACAGGACTGGCGCCAGTCTTCTTGCACCTGGACACAGTAAGTCTTTGGACAAGGTGCAGAGATTGCTCCTCTGGCCCCTGGAGGAGGACTTTGCAGACGTGACTCCCACGGGCAGCGTGGTGTTTGCACGTCCTCTCACAGATGCACGTCTGCCTGGGGTGGGGTGGGGTGGGGTGGCAGGATCCTAGAAGTGCAGCTGTGGTGGCTTGTTGCAAAGAGCATCAGTGTCATCCCCCAGAAACCAGCCCTTCCCCCACAGGTGCCAGGGGACCCCCGGGCTGCTGACGGTAGAGCTTCAGGGGGCATAGTCCCTACGTGGCAGTTGGCGCTCGATGCTTGCATGATTCCGTCTCTCCCGGCAACTTATTTTTTGATAGAGGCTGAGAGACAGAGATAGAGAGACACAGAGAAGGAGAGACACCTGCCGCCCTGCCCATTGATCATGACGCTTCACCTGCAGGTGAGGGCGGGGGGCCTAGTGGTAGGTGAGCCACCACCTGGTCCACAGCCTGGTCTCCCTCTGAGCAGCCGCTGAGGTCCAGAGTGGACTTCCATGTTCTCAGCTTCTCTCATGCAGACTCTGCCTGTTGTCACAGGGGCTCTTCTTGGTGTTGGCAATATGAATCCACCTCTCCCTGTGACCATTCCCCGCCACCCCTTTTTCATACTTTTTGACTGGAAGAGAGAAATTGAGAGGGGAGGTGAAGATAGAGAAGGAGAGACAGAAAGACACCTGCAGACCTGCTTCACTGCTCAAGAAGCTTCCCTCCCTGCAGGTGGGGAGCTGGGGGCTCAAACCCAGCTCCTTGTGCGTGAACATGTGGGTTCTGCTGGGAGCATCACTGTCCGCCCCTTCCCCCGAGCCCAGGTCCTCCTCCCCCACTGTGCTCCAGGGCCAGAAAGCACCCCCCACCCCCACCAAACGTCCAGAGTCCTTTACTCTGGTGCAACTCACCACACTCAGTCCAAGTTCTGTGTTGCGTTTTTCTTTCTGTTTTTCTTTCTCCACTTCTGTCCACCAGTGGGTTCATCTCATCTTTATCCTTCTCTTTCTGGCTGATCTCACTCCACAGGATTCCTTCCAGCTCCTGGAGACACCATTGACCACCCAACACCAGACCAGGTGAGGGACCAGAGGGACAGGAGGGGAGGGCAGCCGGATGGCCAGTCCTGCTCAGGCGTCCTGCGATGTCCCCTCCACCTCTCTCTAACACAGAGGGATGGCACCTCTCCCTCCTGGGCTGCCTGAGGACCTGCTGAGCTCTTGCTTCCATTGGTCTGGAGACATTTGCTGGCTGCCACCGGGCAAGGCTGAGGACACTGAGACCTGGGCAGGACTCAGCCCCCCGCCTGCTCAGCTGTCCCTGGTATTGGGAGTGTATGTGCACAGTGTGGCTGGTTGCACAGTAGGTCTTCCTGTGTGGGGTGGCCTGCATGACCTCTTGGGTGGAGAGCAGAGAGGGCTGGGTGTCTGGGAGACCAGCACGGAGCGGCACTGAGCTGGCCTCGGCTGCAGACAGCAAGGGCTTGCAGGGAGGCAGAGAGGCCAGCCGGGCCTGGCTGGCCCTCTCCAGCTGCAGGACCATCTGGGACACGGTCAGGGTGTCTGCAAAATGTAAAACCCAGTGCACGTGCAACCTTGGGCCGGGGCTGCCCCTCCTCTGCCATCGTCACGCTGCACCTTGCCTCCTGGTCGTCACCTGTGAGCCTCTCATGCCCTGGGTCCCTGCTGGCTGTTCTCTTGTTCTGCCCGCTGTCCCTGCAGGTCTGACCCAAGGCCCCACCCTCACCCATGCAGCCTTTACTCTGCACAGTCTCCCTGTCCCCCCACCCTGGTCTGCTGGCATTTGGGCAGAATCTTGCGGGACTGGCAGCTCCTGCACTGGTGTGTTCATTCTCTTTCGGTGTGATGAATGAGCGCTGCCTTCTCGCCACTTTCCTGAAGACCCAGCTAAGAAAACATCCTCTCCACCAGCGATGGGGAGGGGGGTGATGAGCCTCCTCTCCAGTCAATAAATCACTTTGTCACCTTAATCTTTTATTGATCTCAATAAAAGTTGTATTTTGTTTCTTAACAAAAAATCCACCAGGGAAGACATCCTACCCAGGTGGGGGCACAAGGGAAGTGGTGGTCAGGCTGTCGCTGTCTCACCTGGCTGTTTGCAGGAGAGAGATGGACCTTGGGGGTCGGGGAGGGGGCTAGGAAGCTGCTCTTGCAATCGATGCTTCATCTTCTAAAAGACACCCCTGGCATCCAGGTAGCCAGCTCAGAGACACGGTGCGGCGGGAGTATTTTATGCAGACTTTTACCAACAGGTCGGAAACATCTGGCTTTTCTGTGTCGGGAAGGGGCAGGGGAAGGGGGAGGGGGAGGATAAGGGGGGGGTAAGGGCTGGCTCTGTTTGGCCAGGTAGGGAGAGTCCATCTCTGGCCACCTGTGACTCCAGGGAGGCCTCTCAAACATGGAGGCATGGGGAGGGTTCATCAAGGCCTGGGATGATCATGCTTCCCCTCAGGGCACAGGGAGACAGACTAATAGAGACCCACCTCTGGCCTTCATGCTGGTGCCTCTCACCACCCCCAGGGCCTGGGCCTGGGCCCAGGCTGGGCTTCAGAACAGAAGCAAGACAGAGTGCTTTACACCTCTCTCGCCTCTCTCTCTCTCTCACTCTCTCTCTCTCTCTCCAGCCCTAGTCTCCTTCTGTGAAATTAACCCAGTTGTTATCTCCATCAGGACTTCATTCCCAGGACTCCAGTTTTCATTCAACTATCAGGTGATTACCCCATTTTCTCTTCCCTTGTCGTCTCTCTGTGGTCCGGAGTGGCTCAGGTCCCTGCCTCTGTGGGGTTTCTGTTCTCACCTTCTCAGGTGCAATGACACAGAACAGCCTCACAAAGCCGAGCGCACCGTGGGCACTTAAAGCTGGGCCCTTCATGTGTGTTTCTCTTCCCTTCACGTGGTTGATGCTTACCAGACACCTCTGGCTATGTCTTCTTGATCTGTCGGTTTGTTTCTGACGTGAGGCTAAAAGGTTCATATTGCTTATAGGGAAAATGGATATCAAAGGGTCATCTGACCTCCTGGTATGCCAGGAGCCAATGTTAATCTAGCGTTTCCATGAACAAACAGATCTTACTAATACTGATTTTTTTTGCCTCCAGGGTTGTTGCTGGGGCTCGGTGCCTGCACCATGAATCCACTGCTCCTGGAGGCTATTTTTCCCTTTTGTTACCCTGGTTGTTTTTTAAAATATTTATTTATTTATTAACTTTTGTTGTTTTATTGTTGTAGTTATTATTGTTATTGATGTCATGATTGTTGAATAGGACAGAGAGAAATGGAGAGAGGAGGGGAAGACAGAGAGGGGGAGAGAAAGACAGACACCTGCAGACCTGCTTCACCACCTGTGAAGCGACTCCCCTGCAGGTGGGGAGCCGGGGGCTCGAACCAGGATCCTTATACCGGTCCTTTTGCTTTGCGCCACGTGTGCTTAACCCGCTGCGCTACCACCCGACCCCCAGATGGTGTTTCTTTTATGTGCTGGCTGTGTGCTCAGTGTTCGTTGGTTTGTTTTCTTATTTTTTACCAGAGCCCTGCTCAGCTCTGGCTGGCTGATAGTGGTCCTGGGGGTTGAACCTGATGTCAGAGTCTCTATCAGGCAACCGCTCCAGTCCTTGTGTGTTCACCTTGGAGTGAGTCTTGTGGCTGCTTTTTTATCCTCCTTCACCAGAGAGGAAGCCGCGTGCAAAGAGGCTGAGGCACCTTGTCACTCTGAAATTTTATTATCTTATCTCTCATTCTTTACTAGAGAGAGAAAGAGAGAGAGAGAGAGAGAGACCATAACACTGCTCCGCCATTGCATGTGGTGCTGGAACTCACACCCTCGGCCTTGTGGATGCAAGGTATGTACTCTTCCACTGTGCCGCCTCCTCTGTGGCCCCTTTTGTGTTTCTCCCCACCTTTAGATGCTCACTAGAATAATACCAAGCACTCACCCATGCCCTGAGCTACCCACCCAGGAAGGTCACACCTCTCCTGGTACAGTGAGTGCAGGCAGGCTGGTCTGAGGTCTGGGGCGGCAGTGACCTCGGCTGGGGAAGCTCTCCTGGGTCAAAGGAAAGACAGCAGCAAACATGAGGATGGTGAGGACTTCTGCCCCCGAGGGCACCTGCTCCTGCCTCCCACAGGTCACTTCCTGCCAGGTCAACAGCCGCCAACTCACTTTCCAAGAGGAGCTGCTGTGTGTTTCTCTTGGACGCACAAGGCCTCTGCCAGATGCCCTTTCCAGTGTGTCCGTTAGGATGGGCTGGGGAGAGGGAATGCCTTCCTCCCAATTTCCAGAGGCAGACACTGTATTCCTTTCCTTTCCATTTCTCTTTCTTTTCTTTTAAAAAAATTTTTTATTTATAAAATGAAAACACTGACAAAACCACAGAATAAGGGGGGGGGTACAATTCCCACCATCAGATCTCTGTATTCCATCCCCTCCCCTGATAGCTTTCCTGTTCTTTATCCCTCTGGGAGTATGGACCCAGGGTCATTGTGGGATGCAGAAGGTGGAAGGTCTGGCTTCTGTAATTGTTTCCCCGCTGAACATGGATGTTGACAGGTAGATACACACTCCCAGCCTGTCTCTCTCTTTCCCTAGTGGGGAAGGACTCTGGGGAAGGGGGGCTCCAGGACACATTGGTGGGGTCGTTTGTCCAGGGAAGTCCGGTTGGCATCATCACTGCTCAGCTCTGGCTGATGGTGCTGCAGGGCATTGAACCTGGGACTTTGGAGCCTCAGGCATGAACTCTTCACATAACCATTATCCTATCTCCCCAGCAACACACTCCAGGGAAGGGAACCTCTGACCTGGACACCATCTCTGTCCTTCCCTTCAAAGCCCTTGTGAGCGGAGGCACTGCAGCTGTGGCGTTTATGTAAGGAGACTCCTCACAAAGAGACTGGAACTTGAAGTCTTCCTTTAATATTCAATAAAAACTTGCAGATTTATTGGCCTATGGTGGAGACCAATTTCCGGTTACATGGACCAGAGAGAAGATTAAAAAAAGGTTTTTAGAGTGGTGCCCATATTTCTTCGCAGAGGCAGGGAACCAGCTCAGCTCATTTTGTAGAGTGGGCTCAGAGTACCCTGCTTTTCTGCAGGCTGCTCTGAGATGAGCAGGCTGAGGCAGGGGTCTGCAGTCTCCCCCACAGGGGCTGTTTCAATTTCCTTCCCACCAGCCCCACCAGCATCGTCTCTACGGCTCCCAGGTCAAGGTGGGAGGGGGCCGAGTGTGAGAAGATTGAAGACCGTGCCTCAGGCTCTGCGTGATGAACACTGCTGTGCTCTCTGTAGCCGGGGATAGGGGGGCGGTGATTCTAGCAGGTTCAGGATTTAAAAGCTCTGCTACACGGGTATGGGACAGGGACACAGGAAATATAGCACTGATGGCAGGTTGATGGGAGCTCTCAGTCCCCACTGTGTCTGACTCGGGGTCAGTCTCTGAGCTTGAGGGCTGGGGAGACAGCAGAGGGGTTCTGCAAAAGACTCTTCTGCCTGAGACTCTGAGGTCCTTGGTTCAATCCCCAGCACCACTATCAGTCAGAGCTGGGCAGAGCTCTGCTTCCCTCTTCTTTTTCTTCTCCTCCTCCTCCTCCTCTGCCCTCTCCCTCTTTCTCTTCTCTTCTCTTCTCTTCTCTTCTCTTCTCTTCTCTTCTCTTCTCTTCTCTTCTCTTCTCTTCCCTTCCTTCCCCTTCCCTCCCCCCCCCATTAAAAAATAAACCAGGGCAACAAAAATGGGGAAAAATGGCCTCCAGGAGCAGTGGATTCATAGTGCAGGCACTGAGCCGCAGTGATAGCCCTGGAGGCTAAAAACAAAAACGACCCCCCATATATATGATTATATATAATTATATATAGTTGTGCAGTTTCTGAGCTTGAATACCAGCCCTAGAGCTCGAATGAGGAGCTGAGCCTCTCTGTGTGCTGGATCCCTTGTCTGTCAAATAAGCACAGATGTGCAGGTACAGTGAGAGGTATGCATGCTGGGTTTCGGCATAGAGTAGAACTCAGACTGTTAGTCTATCACAGAGCCCTCTTTTTTCCTTCTCCTCCTCCTCCTCTTCCTCCTCCACGTCTTCTCCCTCTCCTCCTCCTCCTCCTCCTCCCATGATGACCCACTGAGCATCCTCTAGATCTGGTCTGGGCCCTTTAGGTTCTGAGCTGGCCCATCAGAAGCTGCTTGAAGAGAATTCAGAAGCATGAAAACCAGGCAACCAGGGACGGAGCAGGAGGTGAGAATGTGGGCCGTCTATCTCAGAACCCCTGCTTATTTTCAGATCCCATTGGCCAGAAGTGGGTCACATGACCAGCATTCAGCCAATCACTAGTCAAGAGCAATGTGGTTGCCATGGTTGCGCCAGATTCCATCATGGATGGCCCACTAGGGATGGAGAGGAGTCACCCACTTTCTCTGAAAGATGCCCAGACTGCCTTCTAGGTGAATTTGCTCAACAGAGAAGGGGGAGCACGTAGAGGGGACTGGAGTTGAGGAGAGGATCTGGGATTGAGGCCAGGGGAGCCCCAATATCAGCAAAGAGGGGCATATCAGCCGAGGAGAGTCAGTGAGGAAGGAAGCAGACCAGCAAGTTGGAGTGTCATGGGAACCCCCAGAGGAGGGAGCTTGGGGCAGAGGAACGTGAGAAGGTCAGTGGGAAGAAGACAAACATCATTTTAAATAGTACAGAATCTAGCACCTTCTGAGGGGACCAGGGAGAAGGAGAGATGATGGTCAGAGACCATCAAGCAGGGCCAGCTTGAGGCTGGAGCTGTCCTGAGCACCAACGTCCCAGCTGGGAGTCCTTCCAGACGCCATGCTGTCCCATAGAGCTGGCCTGTGTCCTCCGTCCTGGGCAGTCCAAGTGACCAGACTTTGTGTCAGTGCTCTCACTGGAACGCCCAAGCCCTGAAAGCTTGTCACAATTTTACACTGATGGCTTTGTCTCACTCCTGCCCTGCCCTGACACACACACACTTCAGTCTCCCTGCAAAGCTCCTCATTACAGACCCAGGTCTGTAATGCGCCCCCAGGTCTTTGAGCATGCAGCTCTGAATGCCTCCCTCTTCTTCCCTCATAAAAGCTGACACACCAAGTTAGCTTTCATTCACCTGTCAAGGTTGAATTCAAATGCCATCTTGTTCATAGAAACCTTCCCAGTGCCAGAGGTGGCCTCCACCGCTTCCTCCAATCCTCAGAAACAGGTGTGCAGCCCTGCCGTGTCTTCTGTGGTGTGGCGCCCCAGTCGGGGCCCTCGGAGAATCTGGAGCCAAATCTTTCTTTGTGGTTGGGGGTGGGGGGAGGCTGTCCTGCACTCTGTAGAATAGCTAGCAGCTTCCTAGCCCTGTCTGTTCGAGATGCCATGCTCACCCTACTTGTGAGAACCGAGGATGCCTCCAGATCTTGCCAAGTTCCCCTTTGCTCCCCTCCCCACTCTCCACTGACACCAGTGAGACCAGTGCCCTGAGTAGTTAGTTACTTGGGCACTGAAGCCCAGAGTCCCTCAAGGACACAGTCTAGACACTTTTTTTTTTTTTTTTTTGCCTCCAGGATTATAGTTGGGGCTCGGTGCCTACACCACAAATCCACTGCTCTGGGAGGCTACTTCCCCCCCCCCCCTTTTGTTGTCCTTGTTGTTATTGTTGTTATTGATGTCATTGTTGGATAGGACAGAGAGAAATGGAGAGAGGAGGGAAAGACAGAGAGGGGGAGAGAAAGACAGACACCTGCAGACCTGCTTCATTGCCTGTGAAGTGACTCCCTTGCAGGTGGGAAGGTGAGGGCTCGAACTGGGATCCTTATGCCGGTCCTTGTGCTTTGCACTTAACCTGCTGCTCTACCACTCAGCCCCCAACATTCTTTTCTGTTATCACCAGCTTCAAGCACACAGGCTACCCTCTAGCAGGCCCTCAGAAATGTTTAATTACGGCCTGGGAAAATGAAGGCAACAGGGAACATCACTGACTCCTTTGGCGCAGACACGGACGGTGTGTGAAGACCGGGAGCCTCGTCTTTTCTGTGGCCGGCCGCCTTGTCCCCTGTTTGTAGAGGCGTCAGGTCTGCAAGGCCCGGCTCTCTGCAAGGCTCTTCTTGGACACACCTTGCTTTGTTCATGCTGTGCTCGCAAGTGCAGTCAGCCCGCGTCTGTTTCACTAACGGTTTCTTTGTTCTATGCAGTGCTTGATGGGATCCTTGCTACTTGCTGGAGACGCACTCAGGCCTGGGCTGAGCAGAGTCTCCAGGAGGGTGAGTGCCTGTGTGCGGAGGAAGGGAAAACAGTCTTGGGGAGCAGGGTTTTAGTCCCTGGCATCAGCGCCAGGCTGGTCAGCTGGCACGTAGGAGCCTGCAGAGAATCTGAGCACAGCAATCAGAGCAAAGAGAAACTCCTCTTTGTTTTATTTTACTAATTTTTTTTTTTGTTTTTGCCTCTAGTGTTATCGCTGGGGCTTGGTGCTATGAATCCACTGCTCCCAGTGGCCATCACTCCCCCCCCCCCCCACTTTATTTGATAAGACAGAGAAAACTTGAGAGGTGAGGGGGAGATAGAGAGGGAGAGACAGAGAGACCCTTGCAGATCTGCTTCACTGCTCAGGAAGCGTCCTCACTGCAGGTGCGGACTGGGGGCTCAAACCTGGGTCCTTGCGCTGGTCTTTGCACATAGTGCTATGTGTGCTTAACCAGGTGCACCACTGCCTGGCCCCCAAGGACCTTCTCTTTGCAGTCAGGCATGCCTAGGTGACATCCACACAGAAGTCTGGCAGAGCCCTGGATTACATGTATTACACGTGTACCAAAGGAGGTTGAACCGTAACCTGCGAACATGTTCCCACCCATCCCATGTCTGACAGGGGCTAAGTGGAGGCCACAGCATACCCGCTTCCTTTTTTTTTTTTTTCCTTTTTGCCCCCAGGGTTACTACTGGGGCTCGGTGCTGACGCTACAAATCCACTGCTCCTGGTGGCCATTTTTTCCTTTTTATTTGATAAGACAGAAAGAAATTGAGAGGGAAGGGGAAGATAGGGAGAGAGACACCGGCAAACCTGCTTCACTGCTTGTGAAGTGACCCCCCGCAGGTGAAGAACCAGACGCTTGAACCAGGATCATTGCACACATCCTCGTGCTTCATACTGTGTGCACTTAAACCGGTGTGCCGCCACCTGCCCCTGCCCTTCCTTAATGTGGACCAGCCCTGAAGGCCATCACAGCTACATAACAGTCCAGACTTTTCATAGCCAAGGCTGTGCTCCTGTCTGTGACTTCTGCTTCCGCCCCCTTAGAGCCTTTGTAGAGTGGGATTCAAAGAATGAATGCCATTGACGTTGGACATGGCACAGAGGGAATGCTGTGAGCTATAGCTTCCCTGTGGGTATAGTTCATCCCCAGGACTTCCTAGGCGGAGAGCTGAAAGGCTTGGGACTCAACACTCAGGACTCTGATTCTCAAGATAGATATCCTGCCACAGAGCGGCCTCTTGGTGCTATTGTCTGCTCATCTGCAAAGCATGGAGTCACAGGGCCTCTCCAACAGGGTTCTGGGTAAGGGAAAAAGGCAGTGACCTCTGGGATAGGCTTGGCTGGTGCCCACCACAAATAAAGCTCTCTGAGGCTGGAACATTCTTTTTTATTTGTTTTGGATCATTATCTTTATGATGATCAGTTTACTTGTGGGCCACAAAGGAGTTCTTGCATGGAGAAGCCACATGTGGGACGTGATTTGGCCACCGAAGGCGGAGTCCACTCAATCACCCCGGGACGTGTTTGCTGCCAATGTCTGGGGTGAGTTGCAAAGCCACTCTTCCAGTCCAGTGCTCATTCAGTTATCGCCTCCACACACCAGAGAGTGGGCGAGCTCAGGCCCCCGGTCTAGCTAAGAGGCTGAGCTGAGCGAGCAGCACCCTCTCCTGTCTGACAGGGACGGAGCAACTCACCAGCCACCACCCCCCCCCCCGGCCCGCTAGTTCATAGAGAAGGCAAGAGAGAGAGAGAGGCCAGGTAGAACATACGACATAGAGAGCTCTTGGAGCAGTGACTGCCCCATGGTTCTTGTCATCACTGCTGGTTTGTTCCCACTGCTGTTAATACTCTTTTCCTCATGACTAGTACTCACTTGCTGCTACTGTAACAGCATGAAAATAGCCATGCAAGTATCTAGGCTAGACATTAGGTGCATGCATGCACACACCATGTTACACTGTATACGCGGACTGCTGGTCTAGTCTATCTGCACACTTAGTGTATGTTCCACATAGTGCCTAACATACTGTAACCTATGTAGTAATGTTTATCTGTGTGTGCACACGGACATAGAACTGTACAGTATATACTAAATATATGTCACAGGGTGTATGTACTGTGGTGTACATACCATGTGCCATAACACTATACTTTTGTTTAAAATTTTTTTTTAATGAGAATAGATTTGCTTTTTTTTTCCTTGCCTCCAGGGTTATTGCTGGGGCTCAGCGCTGGCACTATGAATCCACTGCTCCTGGTAGCCATTTTCCCCCCATTTCTATCGGATAGGACAGAGAGAAATTGAGAGAGGAGGGGAAGATAGAGCAGGAGAGAGAGAGAGAGAGAGAGAGAGAGAGGCACCTGCAAACCTGCTTTGCTGCTTGTGAAGCTTCCCCTGCTGGTGGGGGCTGGGGGGGCTCAAACTAGGATCCTTGCACCAGTCCTTGTGCTTTGTACTGTGCGCTTAACCCAGTGCACCACTGCCTGAGCCTCAATTTACTTCTTTTATTTAATTATTTTCAATGTGTTATTATCTTTATTGGATAGAGACAGCCAGAAATTGAGAGGGGAGGGGTGATAGAGAGGGAGAGAGACAGAGAGACACCTGCAGCCCTGCTTCACCATTTGCAAAGCTTTCCCCCTGCAGGTGGGGACCAGGGGCTTGAACCTGGGTCCTTGAGCACTGTAACATGTGATGTGTGCTCAACTAGGTGTGCCACCACCTGGCCCCATACTTTTTTTAATTACTGTTACTATGATTGTTATTATTACCCTGTTTGTATTGCTATTACTGCCACTGTTACTACTGTTAGCTAAGTGGCCCTACTGCTCTGTTGCTGTTCTCTCTCTGCTGCTCCTGCCATTGCCATTGCCATTGTCACTGCTCTGTCACTGTGGTGGTTGCTCCGCTCACAGCCACTTGTGCTGTTTCCGGGTTGTCCTGATTCCCCTGCTGTCCATGATGTCTTCCAGCTCCTGGGAAAGCTTTGTTCTCTCCTGGTTCACTGAACCTCACCTTCCTCTCCCCCCAGCTTTAAGCACTGCCTCCGTCCAACTCGAGACCTCCCACCCAGGGCTAACTCATCTCAGTGGCATCGGGGCTCCTGGCTGCCCCCTTGCTCTTGTCACCTGACCCCAGCCTGCTCCATGCCCAGCCTGGGAACCAGCCTCTCCTCTGCCCTGCCACCTGAGCTTTCCCAGAGAAGCCAGAGGTAGGCATGCAGAGATGTGCCCGCGAGAAGTCCAGAGACCTCACCCCGGCTGCTGTGCAGAGATGTTTGCCTGCACACTGCTGCCCCAGGCCAGAGCCCCTTGAGAAGACTCCTGCCAGCAGGCCCCTGAAGCAAAGCACTCCATTACCTCTCCAAAATACAGCTCGAAGATGGCTTGGCTGCAATGCTCCCTGGACCTGCTTTGGTGGCAAAGCCCCCTGGCTCCAGAGGGAAGAGACTGAGCCCAGCACACAATGCTTGGTCGGATGCCCCCCTCTCCCCCTCCCACACCAAGCAGAAGCAGCGACTTGCTGGATCCCACCTGGGCTCCAAAGTCATGGCTAGCCTGCCCACCCCCCCCCCCATCATGGCTAGCCTGCCTCCACCCCCCACCCCTACCCCCCAAGCCAGTTATTAGCTTGAGATCCCAAATGGCCCCTCTGATGGATGAGGGGTGATTTCCCCATCAGTGCACCTTGGAGCCCCCAAGCGAGCCCTCTGACAGCGTTAGCATAAGAGATTTACACTTATGTTACGAGGGCCACACAAGAATAATAATCTTAAGATCCATTTCCGGGGCCCTGCTGCACCCTGGGAAATCTAGCAGCTGGGGCCCAGAGCCGCACTGTAATTACAGAATAGCAGAGCGGGAGAGCACCCCCAACACCATTGCCACCACCTTTTTTCTCCTCCTCTTTCTTTCTTTTTTTTTGGAAGACAGGCAGCCAGAGACCGAAGCCATCTGCATGCCTTGGCGGACCGATATTACAGTAATATATAGAGACATTACCTGCAAAGCCCAGCACCATCACAGTGATTTCCCCGTCAGCCCCGGCAAGCCTTAATTTAAGGATGGAGTCATTCAGAAAGCTAATCTGATCGGGGAGGCTTCCTTCCCCCACAGTTAAGTTAATTTACAGGAGCTGATTGTGGTGGCTGCTTTTGGTGTTATTATCTCCCCACAAACAGCTGATCTGCCAGACAGAAGCGGGAGACGGCTTAACACGGCGTCTTAATTCAGCAGCGAGCGCCCTGTGATAAAGGTTTGTTTAGAAGCAATAATAAGAGGTCAGGCTGATAACACTGATGAGAAATATTTTCTGAGGGGGGAAGAAATGAGATAAATCAGGGCAGCGGACCTGTTTGCCCGAGGTTGGCGGCTGGCTTCCCACGCTCCAGCCTCCTCCTCTCCGGCCCCGTCGTCCTGCCGTGCACTGACCACTGTCCACGCACCTGCCAGCAACTTCTGTCTTCTTGCCAAATTGACGCCTCTGCCGAGCCTTTGAGAAAAACCACTTGTAGCGAGCCTGGTGAGCCCGGCTCCCTGTTCTCCCATGGAAATGCGGCCTTGCTCTGGTCTCTGCTGGGTGCTTTTGTCTTGGAGGGGCCCAGGGTGCACTCACGGGGGGGCTTCCCAAGATGGAAGGCGTGGGCACTGGAAGGGTGAAGCTGGAGCTTTGGCAAGGGCTATGTGAAAACCAATTTGCCGTTTCTTTTCATGAGGCTGTTTTTTCCTAGCATTATCCCTGGGGCTCAGTGCCTACGTGACCTTTTCTTTTAGATGAGAGGGTGGAAGGGGCTACGAGCCAGCACATCTGTAGAGCACACATGCTCCCATGAGCAGGGACTTGAGTTCAAGCCCCTAGTGCCCCCCATGAAGGGGAGAAACATCACTAAGGTCTCTTTTTTCTTTTCTTCTCCCTCTTCTCTCTCAATTTTTTCTTTACATGTAGTTCTATTTTACTAGCGATTTAGTACTGATTTGCTAAATTATGAGCTGACAGGGGTCTAATCCCACACCGTTGCCACCACCAGAGAGCTCTGTGTCCCCACTCCCTCCACTGGAAACTGCAGTGGTTCTCCCAAGGTCGCAGATTGGGTTGATGATTATTTCTATAACTACCTATATTTACATATATTTGCCTCCTTTTTCCCTATGGTCCTGATTTCTCTTCCTTTCTTCTTCTTCATTTTGTTTTACAGTTATTAATTTATTTATAAACTAAAAAACATCGACAAGACCATAGGATAAGAGGGGTACAATTCCACACAATTTTAACTACCAGAGTTCTGTATCCCCTCCCCTCCCTTGAAAGCTTTTCTGTCCTTTATCCCTCTGTGAGCGTGGACCCATACCAAACAAACAAAAAGGAAATAAAAGTGGACACCCTGAGTGTGAGATTCACTGAGTGCACAGAACCCCAGGGAGAACCCTGGTGAGGTGGTCATCATCGCCATCATGGAAGGAAGGTGGTGGCAGACTCCTAAACCCTGGTCCTCAGAATGGTGCTGTGCACACATGCTGTACTGGGTCAGCCACCCCTCAGCCCTCCACTTACTGTTTTGAAGGCAAAACCAGGAAGGGGCGGCGATTATGGATTTTTTTCTTGCCTCCAGGGTTGTTGCTGGGGGTCGGCGCCTGCACCATGAATCCACTGCTCCGGGAGGCCATTTCCCCTATTTTGTTGCCTTTGTTGGTGTTATTGTTGTTGTTGGACAGGGCAGAGAGAAATCGAGAGAGGAGGGGAAGATAGAGAAGGGGAGAGAGAGACAGACACCTGCAGACCTGCTTCACCACCTGTGAAGCGACTCCCCTGCAGGTGGGGAGCCGGGGGCTCAAACCGGGATCCTTATGCCGGTCCTTGCGCTTGGCGCCATGTGCGCTTCACCCGCTGCACTACTGCCCGGCCCCAATAGGGGTGGTTCTGTTTTATGTTGACCCAGAAATTTGGAATGATTTAAGAGCTTTAATAGGAGAGGAAAATTTTGTCTCACAAACTTGCCTTCATCTCCTTAGGAGTTTTTCCTTAAAATGAAGATTGATGGCTGGTAAGGCCAGTGAGGCGTGGGGGTGGGGTCAGCGTTACAGCACAGGACTTGCATGGCTGAGTCCCCAGGGGCTCCCAGTTCAGTCCCTGATACCACCCTATATCAGAACTGTGCTCTGGCCTTTCATTTTCTTTTCTTTTCTTTTTTTCCCTCCTCTCCTCTCTTCTCCTCTCCTCTCCTCTCCTCTCCTCTCCTCTCCTCTCCTCTCCTCTCCTCTCCTCCTATTTCTTTCTTTTTTTTTTTTTCCTCCAGGATTATTGCTGGGGCTTGGTGCTGGCACCGTGAATCTACGGCTCCACGTGGCCATTTTTTTCCCATTTTATTGGAAAAGACAGAGAGAAATTGAGAGAGGAGGGGGAAGATAGAGAGGGGAGAGAAAGATCGACACCTGCAGACCTGCAGTGACCCCCTGCAAATGAGGAGCTGGGGGCTCGAACCTGGTCCATGCACTTGGTACTGCGTGCGCTTAACCCAGTGTGCTGTACCAGGCCCCTTGGTTTCTCGGGTCTGCAGGTGTCTCTGCTTCTCTTCCTGTCTATCTCCCCTTCCTTCTTAGTTTCTCTGTCTTGTCAAGTCGAAAAAAATTTTTGAAAGGAACAAAAAAGAGAAAGAAAGAAAATGGCCTCCTGGAGCAATGAATTCGTAGTGCTATCACCAAGACCCAGAGATAACCCTGGAGGCAAAAATAAAAGAAAGTAAAACAGATAAAGGAAAAATAAAAGGCAAAGGAAATGTAGCTCGTGGGGTTAGAGGTTCACTTACCAGCGCAGGTGAGGGGATGGGCATCTGTGAGAAGGGCCCAGAGCAGCGTGACGTTCAGGAAAGTCAGAAGAGGCTTAGTCCAGCCTATTCTTGGGCAGCTTGTTCCTGAGTCCGTCTTAAGCTAGCTGAGTAGCACCCTGCCACCTCCAGTTCCTAGGGGGACGCCCCTGAGTAGTCAGGACTAGACGCACCTCTTAGCAAAGCAGGAGCTCAGTGTGACTCACTTTGTGCAGTCAGCAGGGAGCTGGCAAAGGTTCCCCAAACAGGACGCCCCCTCACGCCCCCTTCACCCCCTTGCCTCCTCGGGCCCCTTCTCCCCATGCTTCCTTTATGGCCTCGACTTTGTCCACGTGCCAGTGTCATGGGGATGTCACAGGCTCACACCTCTACACAGTGAACGAGCCGATGTGAGAGCGCGGTTTGGAACAGAATCCCTGTCCTGGGATGGGGCAGGACACAGGAGACATCACTTATTTCTGTTCTGAGTCTTTTAGTGAGGGCTGTGGGGCATAAAGTGGGATGTGATTCCATCTCAGCTGTCTCTTGTCAGTCTTTGGGAGGGGAGGAGACACATCTGGGGAAGGAAGGCCAGGACGGTGAGCCTCCCTCACACACTCTGAGGCTGGTCAGCCCTCCGGCTGTACATTGTTGGCCCAAGCGCTTGTTTCTTTGTTTTTATTTCTGGCCTGTTTACCAAGAAAGGGGAGAAATCACACGGCATAGCTGGCGTGGCTTAGTTTGATCAACTCTTCCTGGAAGACGGTAGATCTCTTGGGGCTGGGAGACAGATACCTGGACCGGTACAATGTTCCTCCCCACTTGTTCTTCCAGCCCAGGTATCACACACCAGTAACTGTGCGCTTCAGACCACCATCTCTGCTAGGCTGCTGTCTCTGTCATAAACACCAGGGCCCTGAAATAGAGGGAGCCATCCAACTCTGCCCCATCCTATCATTTCCTTGCAACAACGGCTTAGCAAGATGACAACTCAGCAGCCCTTCAGAGACTGTGTTCAGAGGGTCTCTCTCCCTCTTTCCTTCCATCCCAGCACACTCTTCTGAAAGTCCTGGAAGCCATGTCCACTGGCCTCCTGGCAGTCTCCTCAGGCTGAAAGGTTGTGCTCAGCCCTTCAGAATGCTTCTATTTAATATGGGACCCTGATACGTTGGGAAATACCAACTTGGGGTCCCCACACTCTGTCCGTCCGACAAGAGTGAAGTGGATTAATTAACGTGGTGGGTCTATCTCCCGCCTGGCTGTCTTATGCTGCAATGGAGACCCAGAAAAATCCATTAGATTACACAGCGAGATAGCTGAGAGAAAGTTTAGATTCCGTTTATCTCTCGAGGCAATTTTATTAGATAGATTAAGTTTCTGTTCATCTCTCCAAAGAGCGTAGTAATAACCAGTGTCATGACTTTCAGATCCTTCGGACTGCAGAGAGTAATCAAAGCCGGTAGTCTCTCCTTATCCCCTCGTTGGCTTCTTAGCGTTCTACAATCCTGCCTTGTCCATCTGTCAGAGGGTAGCATTAACGGGATCAGTGTTGACAAATGATGGTACAAATTATGTAAGGCCAGGGACATTTCGTCGCCCCCTTGTGACCTGCAGCTCCCACTCTCAATCAGTCCTGATTCTACAAAAAGCCTTGAAAGTGAGGCAGCCGGGAAGCCAGGAGCACGAGTCCCCAGCCCCAGGGGCCCAGCAGAATGAAAGTGAAGTGTGCAGAAGGATTGTGATTTAGCCACGGGGCCCAGCAAGACGGGCCGACTGACAGGAGGGGAAATTGAGGTCAAGGTTCTCTGGCAGGCCTTTGGCAGTGGCTGTGTGGGATGGGGCTGAGGCCTTGGGTCCATCTGCTTGTCCCAGGCAGTGCTTGACTTGTGGGCCTGTGGTCGCTAGGGGCTTTCACTCCCAAGAATCAGCTCTTGACTCCTCCAGTGGGGATTCCATGCTTCCATTTGAAGCAAAAGGTGGAGGGTAATTTCAGAGGAAGAACTGAGCTGCTCTACTACAGACGGCACAGACTAAGAGGGTCAGGCAGACACAAGAAGGGCTGTCTTTCCTGGGAGAAAATGCATCTGGGAGCCAAATATGAGGAAAGAGGCTCAAAGCAGAGCATTGGAGACCCTTCCCCCGCATCATGTTCCTTCTGCAGGATATTCTTATTCACATGGAAGGAATCTCTGTTCATACAAACTCCCAGACTTCCTCTTCTCTCTCACTCCATCCCCCAAAGAGCCAAAGAAGAAACTGCTTTCCCCAAACATGGGCTCTGAGCGGAGAGAGACTACGTGGATAGTTCTCATTTCCCCAAACATGGGCTCTGAGCGGAGAGAGACCACGTGGATAGTTCTCATTTCCCCCAAACATGGGCTCTGAGCGGAGAGAGACCACTTGGATAGTTCTCATTTCCCCAGACATGGGCTCTGAGCGGAGAGAGACCACTTGGATAGTTCTCATTTCCCCAGACATGGTCTCTGAGCGGAGAGAGACCACGTGGATAGTTCTCGTTTCCCCAGACATGGTCTCTGAGCGGAGAGAGACCACGTGGATAGTTCTCGTTTCCCCAGACATGGTCTCTGAGCGGAGAGAGACCACGTGGATAGTTCTCATTTCCCCAGACATGGGCTCTGAGCGGAGAGAGACTACGTGGATAGTTCTCATTTCCCCAGACATGGGCTCTGAGCGGAGAGAGACTACTTGGATAGTTCTCATTTCCCCAGACATGGGCTCTGAGCGGAGAGAGACTACGTGGATAGTTCTCGTTTCCCCAGACATGGGCTCTGAGCGGAGAGAGACTACGTGGATAGTTCTCGTTTCCCCAGACATGGGCTCTGAGCGGAGAGAGACTACGTGGATAGTTCTCGTTTCCCCCAAACATGGGCTCTGAGCGGAGAGAGACTACGTGGATAGTTCTCGTTTCCCCAGACATGGGCTCTGAGCGGAGAGAGACTACGTGGATAGTTCTCGTTTCCCCAAACATGGGCTCTGAGCGGAGAGAGACTACGTGGATAGTTCTCGTTTCCCCAAACATGGGCTCTGAGCGGAGAGAGACTACGTGGATAGTTCTCATTTCCCCCAAACATGGGCTCTGAGCGGAGAGAGACTACGTGGATAGTTCTCGTTTCCCCAAACATGGGCTCTGAGCGGAGAGAGACTACGTGGATAGTTCTCATTTCCCCCAAACATGGGCTCTGAGCGGAGAGAGACTACGTGGATAGTTCTCATTTCCCCCAAACATGGGCTCTGAGCGGAGAGAGACTACGTGGATAGTTCTCATTTCCCCCAAACATGGGCTCTGAGCGGAGAGAGACTACGTGGATAGTTCTCATTTCCCCAAACATGGGCTCTGAGCGGAGAGAGACTACGTGGATAGTTCTCATTTCCCCCAAACATGGGCTCTGAGTGGAGAGAGACTACGTGGATAGTTCTCATTTCCCCCAAACATGGGCTCTGAGCGGAGAGGGACTACGTGGATAGTTCTCATTTCCCCCAAACATGGGCTCTGAGCGGAGAGAGACTACGTGGATAGTTCTCATTTTCATTTTTTTTTTTTCTTTTTGCCTCTAGGGTTCTCGCTGGGCTCGGTGCCAGCACTATGAATCCACTGCTCCTGGAGGCCATTTTTCCCATTTTGTTGCCCTTGTTGTTGCCCTTGTATGGTTGCTATTGTTATTGTTGTTATAGCTGTTGTTGCTGTTGGATAGGACAGAGAGAAATGGAGAGAGGAGGGGAAGACAGAAAGGGGAAGAGAAAGATAGACACCTGCAGACCTGTGAAGTGACTCCCCTGCAGGTGGGGAGCTGGGGGCTTGAACCGGGATCCTTACGCCAGTCCTTGAGCTTTGCACCACGTGCGCTTAACCCGCTGCACTACTGCCCAGCCCTCCTCCTTTTCATGTTTTATCTGTGGTTAATAGTGAGTTATAAGATTGTAAAGTGGCAGGGTATAGTCTCTTTTCTTTTTTAAATTGTCTTTTAAATATTTTACTTATTAATGAGAAAGGAAGAAGGAAAAAGAGAAAGAACCAGGCATTACTCTGGTATCTGTGCTGCTGGGGATTGAACTTGCTTGAGAGCCCACTATTTTATCTACTGTGCCACCTCCTGGACCACACAGTGAATAGTTTCACATCACTCTACCACCAAAATTCTCTGCCTCCACCTTCCCAGCTCCCAGAAATAACCACAGTAGTTCTCACAAAACCTTAGAAGCAGTTTGCTTCCTTCTGTTTTCTTTTCTCCTCCTCTTCTTCCTCCTCCTTCTTCTTCCTTTGCAAATACTCTAGATTCTACATATGAGTGAAACCATCCGGTAGTTGTCTTTCATCTCTTTATTTATTTCTCTGAGCATAATGACCTACAGATCTATCCATTTCCTTCCAGAGGACACAGTATCATCTTTTTTGATTGTGGAGTTATCTATCCCATAGCTTCTTTAGCCAGTTATAGGTTGATGGGCATTTAGGCTGTGTCCACTCTTTGGCTAGTGTCTAGATGCAGCTATGAACATAGGAACGCACATGTCCCTTTGCATTAGTGTTTGTGTGTCCTTTGGATAATCTTTGCCTTATTTTTTTAAATTTTATTTTATAAAAGAGAGAGTGAATTCCCATAAGAGATACACAAAGAAATTTGATATGTTTGTCTCTGGGTATTGAACCAAGAGCCTTGGGCATGCAAGTTCTTTCTTCTGCCAGTTGAGCTATTCCCTTGGGAGCTGGATATTATGTTTAGTCCAGAAGTTCCAGAGCAGTGGGTGGGTGGGGTGAGGTTTGGAAAGTTTAAGGTGGTTTTTTATTTTATTTTATTTTGCCTCCAGGGTTACTGCTGGGGCTCAGTGCCGACACCATGAATCCACTGCTCCTGGAGGCCATTTTTCCCCCTTTTGTTGTCCTTGTTGTTGTAGCCTTGTTGTAGTTATTATTGTTATTGTTGATGTTGTTCATTGTTGAATAGGACAGAGAGAAATGGAGAGAGGAGGGGAAGACAGAGAGGGGGAGACAAAGACACCTGCAGACCTGCTTCATCACCTGTGAAGCGACTCCCCTGCAGGTGGGGAGCCGGGGGCTGGCACTGGCAAGGTGGTTTGCTGTTCAGCTGTCCAGTTGATTTTTTTTTACCCCACAGATATGTCTTAGCAGCCTACTATGTGCTATGTACTATTCTGGACACTGAAGACCTAGTGGTGAACAATAATCATCAAGTCTGTGTTGCCAGCATCTTGCCAGCCACCGGCTGCCTTACACATGGTGGTGCTCCCATGACCTTCCAGGGTACCTACAACATCACAGGCTCAGATAATCTTTGCAGGATAAATGAACAGGTAAACACCCCTGAATCACTCCCATCCTATCTAACCACTAACCACTAGCAATGAATAGCCAAAAAGACCGAATCATTGCTGGAAAAGTTTCTTTTCTTTTCTTTTTTAATTTTTTATATTTATTTATTCCCTTTTGTTGCCCTTGTTGTTTTATTGTAGTTATTATTGTCATTGTTGGATAGGACAGAGAGAAATGGAGAGAGGAGGAGAAGACAGAGAGGGGGAGAGAAAGACAGACACCTGCAGACCTGCTTCACCGCCTGTGAAGCGACTCCCCTATAGGTGGGGAGCTGGGGGCTCGAACCAGGATCCTTAACGCCGGTCCTTGCGCTTTGTGCCATGTGCGCTTAACCCGCTGCGCTACCATCTGGCTCCCAAAAAGTTTCTTAAGACATGAGAAGCCCCTCTCACTCAAGAGCATCAGTCAAGTTGAGGAGGAAGTGGGATTCAAGAAGACATTTCACCATGAAGTCCCCTTTAGAATATAAAGTAAAAGCAAATAGAATCTTAATAATCTATTTTTGCCTACAGCCTGGGAAAAAAAGCCTTTATGTCAAAAATACCTGCCTCTAAATTATGCTTTGTCTTCCCATTATAAATTTTATTAACCTCTCCTTTATTAGCAATCTTATTACAGTTGATCTGCACATGAATAGAAACAATTTACAAATGATCAGGGTTGGATTAGAGAAACCATAAACTCAATGCAAATGGCTACAAATTATTTACTGGCTTAGCACAAATCTGCATATAGATTGAGGAAGTCAATCAGAAAGGTTCCTTCAGGTATTCTTCACAAGATGATTGTGAAGATAGTCTCGGGCTGGCACGTGCCATGCAGAATAGAAATGAAAATAAATAAATTCGTTTGTCAAACGTGCTTCGGTGTGGGTCATCTCCTTTCATCAGAACTTTGGAGCACTGTTTTCAGGAAACACTGAAAAAGGGTGAGGTAGCACGAGGATGTGGAAAATGGACCCTCTCAACTGAAGGTCAAGAATTGGAAAGTTTAATAAAGGGATTGGAGGGTGAGGAGGCAGAAACACTGACCTAGCATATGCAAGGTTGATGGGACAGCTCTCCTTATTAATTCTCCAGCAAGTCGGTGAAGCAGAGAGCCTGTTGCTGTGGGCTCTTACTTGAGAGAGTTAAGATGACACGGTCACTTTTCCACTTCTGAGGATTCAACCAACAATGGAATCATGACTTGTGCTCTTGGCTCTGAGGACTCTTGGGTGTAACTCAAGTCCCAACTCCTTCCCTGAACCATAAGACTTATATCGGTCCAGCTTGACTCTTTTTCTTCTCTTTAAGGAAAAAGCTAATGAGGTAGTCACATGCTTCAAGACAAAGAACCCGGGATCTGTCTGGTATTTTGATGGCTAAACTGTTCTACTGGAACTGTTCTTTGACCAGCTCTGGGACTTGGCTTACTGCAGGGGTTAGGTTGGAGTTTCTCTACCGTCTCTTGGCAAGGGGGAAATGGGGTGAAGAGATGGGGTGCCTGTACTTGTTCTCACACTTGGTTGATGAATGATTCAATTTCCGCTCTAGGTTTCAACTGCCCTCGAGTTATTTTTCCTTCCTAGCCGCTCAGCTCTCCTCTCACTGATACTTGGCCTTAACTGGAGACCAGAGTCTTAGCTGAAGTAGGCAGCACTGAATGGTGGCATTTCAACCAGATGTTTCCAGGCCATGGAGAAAATTCTGGGGGACTGAGGGACCTTTCAGAGCTAGCACGGTGGAGCTGGGTGATGAGTTTGGAGATGGGGGAGATGCCGGTGCATTTTGTCTATGGAGGAGACGGGTCCCATCTCCTTGTTATTTGTACTGTGTCAGTAATGAGTGTAAAAGATACAAGAGTGGGACACATTCAGCCCTCTACCTCTGTATCAGCCAGGGGCCCAGATAATTTTCTCTGAAAGACGAATGTCCTTGTAGTGTTAATGCAGCAAGAGACACTTACTAGCTGCCACGAATGGTCAGGCAGCAACTCATAGCTCCACACACTTTATTTAGTGAACACTCACAATAGCTTATGACCTGGGGCTCTAGTGTCAGCCCATTTAAGTGACACAGAAATGAAGGCCTGGTGGAGAAAGGGAAGTTTTGTCTGATGACATACAATTCAAAACTGGAAGAGATGGGACTGCTTTTCAGTTCCTATTCATTCCTAAGTTTACATGCTTAAAATCAACTGTATTAATCACGTGAGCTTGAAATGACGGGGCTGGGCCAGATAAGCACTATAGATCCTTCCTATCCTGAAGATACAATTGGTAAATTCCTAGAATTGGTTCCATTCCTTGGAGAGTTTCTTGTTCAGTGCCCTGCATTTACAGATACAGAAACTGGATAAGTATGAAGGGTCCCCTGCTTCCACCAGCTTGTGCAAAGGGTGAGGGTATTGGAAATGCCCTTGGAATCACAGGGCGATGGCAGACAGGAGACCCTCACTCTCCTCTCACCCAGCCCCTCTGCACACAGGACCCTTTGCAATTCAGCTGTGCCCACCCTCTGTCTCAGTTCCCCAACACCAACACTGTGTTTCTCACACAGCTGGAGCCCCTTTCTGCCTTGCAGTCATCTCATCACGTTGTAAAGGCAGAGGGGAGCTGCATTCCCCTTCCTCTACTCTCTCTCTCCTAAAGGAGATGCTGAGAGCTTATGGTGACTGACGTGACTGGCCAGCATCACTGACTTTGCAGGCTGCTGGCTAATCAGTCAGAGGCTGCACTGTCAGCTCTTGGCCTGGACTGGCATGCTCACATGTGCACATCTGCATATATGTGCCTACACCCATGGTGCCTTTCCACTGGCGAAGGACCCAGGACCGGAGCTAACACAATAGCAACTCCCACACACTGCATCCAGCTTGCTCTGGACACAGCTTTTCCTTCTGCTGCTTCCATTTATAAACGACCCACTGGCTCTGCAGTCATTAGACATCCCTGCACCTGGACTGTTTCAAAGCCTGTGCACGGGGCTCCCCAAGACTGCCATCCAGAGCCTAGGGCCCGTCAGGGAATTCTAAGAGGCTGTTCAGAGCTTATGCAGAATGAACTCTGCCAAGCCAGCAGGACCTCTGCAGGGAGACCAGAGTGCTCAGGAGTTGGATTCAGATAGAATTGAAAGGGAAGCTAATTAGAGTGGGCCCGTTGTGCTTTGGTGGTTTGGCTTAAGTCAGCATTTTCAGGCTAAACTGAGTTCTTTGGGGGATTTCAAAAGCGGCTTCCAGTGTCCTTTTCTACCTTTCTTACTATTTGCCCTGATGACCAGCCTGGTGCCTTGACAGGTTTCGGTGTCCACACAGAGGCTTCATGCCACCCGAGGGGAGTGACTCAGGGCTTAATGTGTTTGTCTCTCACGGATTCATAGGAAACAAACATATAGGACCCGGGAGATAGCTCAAGTGTAGAGCACAGGACTTGCAAGTTAAGAGGCCCCAGGTCCCATCTCAGATACATGTCACCAAGAGCCACAGCTGAGTTGTGCCCTGGTCTAGCTCTCACACAAAACAATTACTCTTTTAACACCAGGCAAGCGAGCAAACACACGTGATCACCAGACTCACTCAAGATAGCTTTCTTTAATCGTGACCGAATCCCACATCAAACAAAGCGGTCAAGAGAAAATGGATATCTGTGTGAGTGAGTGAGCCATTCAAGGGTGAATGTGACCTCAGATTGCCCGGTCCTGGGATTAGTGTCTGTCAAACCTCTCCTCTTTCTCTGACTCTGCATTTCTCGTATCTGAGTCTCATTCTGACATCTTTCTCTATCGGGTAGACCTTGCCCTGGAAGGCAGATGGCTGCCTGGAGCCATGGTGTAGAAGGAGCCCTTCTCGACAGCCTTGACATCAGAGGATGATGATTGCATTTGCCCAAGGTCATGTGCCCATCCCTGAGCCAATCACAACAGCTATGGGAGGAATTAGGGAGTGTGATTGACAGGACTACACCAAAGAGAAATCTGTTTTTTTTTTTTGTCCTCCTGATTTGTGAATGGCCATGTCTTTGTGTCTCTGCTTTTTTGTTTGTCCAAGAGTTGGAGGCCTGGCAGTGCCCTTCACCTCACAGGAACTAGGCAGGCTAAAAGGAGATAGAGACACACATGGTAGATTCTTGACCATAATATAGTCTCTCTCTTCTTGAGCTTCTCATCCCCAGAGCATGTAGCCTGGGTGGGAGTGAAAAGGCCCCCGAGTTCCCACATGCCTGTAGTTTTGTGGACAGGAAGTCGACTGAGAACCTTCCGTGTCAATGTCCCAGACCCACTGCTGGGTCATTTTTAAACGTGTATTTATTTATTTATTAGATAGAGACAACCAGAATTCAAAAGGAAGAGGGAGATAGGGAGGGAGAGAGACAGAGAGACACCTGCAGCCCTGCTTCACCACTCATGAAGCTTTCCCCCTGCGGATGGGGACCGGGGGCTCGAACCCAGGTCCTTGCACATTGTCACAACCATCACCCAGGCTGGGTCATTTCTCAATCTGGGTGCCTTTAGGTTAGAGCTCTTCTCAGGAGGACAGTGCTCCACGTGACCTCGTTTGAGAAGCAGGCTTGATGTATGCTGAGCTCCCCATGCTTTAGACAGAGCAGGAGCCTAAGGCCTGGCTGGACTTGCACCCTCCCAGCCATTCCTATGGAGGCTCCCTCTCTGCTCGGTTCATGGTGGGACAGCCTGACACAAAGCATTCACTTGTGGGTGTGATGGAGGGCATGGAACAGGGGGCACCAGGCTCCCTGGGCACCTCACCCAGGCACCTGTCTGATCTTCCCAGAACGTGCCATGTTTCCCTTTCTGTGCTGTCTGTCTGTCTGGAAACACCAGCCTCACTTGTAAGAGTTGTGTAGGACATCTGGGGTGCATTTTGGATGCCAAGCTGTCTGTCCCTGGTTCCATCTTCCTATCCTACTCCTTCAGACATATTCAGTTACAAGTTTACTTATATTTCTTGGGTTTTTTGTAAGTATTTCTTGCTTATCTCTGTAACTCAGATATTTTCAGAGCTGTGAGGGGGGCATGTCAGAAAGAAAGAAACAGCTAGAGAAATTAAATGCAGGTGGGATCTCAGGGGCGTTTTTCTGCAAAAGATAATGTCAGCCGGGCTAATGCCCTTTCTCCTTCCCCGCTAATGTCTTGGCTCTGCTTGGGGCCACTTGTTCAATTACTGCACCAAGCTCCTGTTTCACAAGGCTTCTTTTGAGCACATCTAATCAAGAACAGCTCTTCACCGCAGTCTCTTTGTTCACTGACTGGAACCTTGAATGCCTTGCTTTGCCTAATAAATAACCCAGGGGCTCAAACGTGGCCTTCACCTTTATTTAGACAATGAAACCAGCAAAGCTCAGGAGCCATCTCTGAGCCAAGGCCACAGGAAGGTCAGGTGTCTCTGGCTCTCTGGGAAGGCCACGTACTGCTCTGCTCGCCCCATCTTTATGGGACTATATGTTTACATATAATATTTATATATATGCATAGATTCCATCGGGGTCCTCTCTGCGTGCTCCTGCCTTGGCACAAGGACTGTTGACAAAGCTGTCTGGCAGCGGAGACTGCTTCTGGACCCCGCACGTGGGCTCCAGGCTCTGCTGGCAGCATGTGCAGGGCTGAACAGAGTCTCACAGCCGTCTCCAGAGCCTGGCTTACCTACACGCCCCTGTCCGGCCTCCTTAGGATGGTGCCCACTGTCGGAGAAATCGAAGGAGGGAGGAGGCAGTCATCAGAAAGGCTGCTGTGTGGACCTGGTCCTGTACGGGCTTCAGACCAGGGTTCACCCCTTCACTTCCTGTTTTTATTTATGGATTTTTGTAGTGCGCGACCCTCACCTGGGTACGATTGTGATGCTCCTGGGTCTCGGGTGGGTTCTTCAGTCCTTCTGAGGTGGGGGCAGGAGGTGGTGCACCCGGTGAAGCACACGTGGTATTTATTATATGCAAGGACCTGCACAAGGACCTGGCTTCGAGCCTCCAGCTCCCCACCGCAGGGCTGCAGGTGTCTTTCATTCTCTCTCCCTCCCTTTCTCCCTCCCCTCCCCTCTCAATTTCTCTCTGTTTTGTCCAATAAAATGGAAAAAAGGAAAGAAAAAAAGGCTACCGGGAACAGTGGATATGCAGTGCTGGCACCAAGCCCGAGCAACTTAAGGAAAAAGAAAGAGGGAGGGAGAGGGTGGAAGGGAGGGGGAGAGAGAGAGAGAGAGAGAGAGAGAGATTCTGCACTGCATCAGAGCTTTCCTGTGGAAGGTCCTTTGACCCTCGTCAGTTTCCATTCTCCTGTTGTTGGGTCTCACCATGCCACAAACTCCCTGTGGACAGGCAGGGGTAGCTTCTGCTCACTGATGTGTCTCCGACATCTGCCTCTAGGGAGGCTGGGTGAAGATGGGTCAGTGAGTGAAAGCATGAGGGTGGTAGACTGATGGCAATGGCGTTGCATTTGCATCTGGGGAGGAGGGTGGCCGTGTGGGCGTCTGGCTCCTGCCAAGCAGGCTGGCCTTACGTGATTTACCCAGAATAACACACTCACAGTCACGCACACCCAGTCACGTGGCAGCCTTGGAACCCGCTGAACACAAAAGCAGAGGACTTCCCAAATGCTCACATTCAAACGTGTCAAAATATTTTTATTATTGGATAGTGATGGAGAGAAATTGAGAGGAGAGGAGGAGAGGAGGAGGGAGAAAGATAGAGAGACACCTGCAGCCCTGCTTCACCATTCATGAAGCTTTCTCCCTACAGATGGGGACCAGAGGCTTGAACCCGGATCCTTGTGTGCTATAATGTGTGTGCTCAACCAGATGCACCGCCGCTTGGCCCCTCAAACATCAAATAAGGTGTGAAAGCATCTTCATGACACATCCGGAGTGAGCAAGACTCCTGCAGAAGGATTTCCTTGTGTCGAAGATGGAAGCTCGAACCCTTCTCACTGCTTGTTCCTTGGAAGCACCAGGCTGGAAACCAGCTGCTTCTCTCTCTCCCTCTCTCTCTCTCTCTCTCTCTCTCTCTCTCTGCCCTGCCACCCCACCGCCCTGCCCGGCCGCCCTAGTTCTCGCTCCCTTTTTATGCTATATGTCTGTGGGTTGAGATAATTGGGCTGTAGAATATGGCGCATAGACTAATACCAGAATGATTTCCACTGCAAAGAAATTACTTATTTTTTTGATTCCTCGGGGGTTTGTTTTTGTCAAAACTCATGTAGTATTTAGCCAAGTAATCATTGCTCAATTGCTGAGCACAGGAAGTGTAAAATTATCCTAATAAGAGCGGAAGGAAGGCAGTGAACCGGTGTCGCTGACCTCATCAATTTGATTAGTGACGGGGCTTTGTCCTAGTCTCCAGGCCTGACCCCCACCGCTGCCTGAGCAGAGCCACCCCTGTGTAGCTCTTTATCTCACCGGCCCTAATTAGGTATGCGATTTGTCATCTGGTTGTTCAACCAGAAGAGAAAGTAGAAAAAAAAAAACACCAAAAAAAAAAAAAAAAGAAAAAGAAAAAAAAAACCAGAGCAGATGCAGGGAGAGGCTATTCCTGGGGTTCCAAAGAAGATAGCCTGGTAGCCTATCAGTAGCCAAACGCAGAGGGAGGGTTGCTTTGGAAACCAGGAGCTGGGACGTTAGGTCATGGAAGGCAACTGAAATGGCAGACCTCTTGGCTCTGATACTCTCTGGGTGTGTTATCTCAGAAGAACTTATCCTGTTGAATAAAAATAAAGACGGAGGCCAGGCAGTGGTGCCAATTTCTGCTGTCAGCACCAGGAGGCCGGGAGGGGTGAGGGTGAGAAAGGGGGCTGATGGGGGGACGCTCCACCCTCGGGCTTCCAGGCAGAGCTGAAGTGAGCAGATGTGCTGAGAGTGGACACCACCAGCTTGTGTTGTGACAGCTGAGATCCTGCTCTGCCTGGCTTGGAAGCACCCCCATCCTCACACACACCCACACACACACCCACACCCACACCCACACACATCACTGAAGCTCTGAGACCCAAGAGTGGTTTTGCCTTGAGCTGGCTCCTTGATCAAGCTCCCAGAACCACGCTTTATAAAAATCACCAAATGCACTCATCACACAGGGAAACATCTTCACACAGCTGCCCTCTTGGCTGAGTGACCCCTGCTGAGTGACAGGGAGGTGGGGTGGATGGCGGTGTGCTGTCTGATCATCTCTTACACAACCAGTGGGCTGGGTGAGCCCTCTGTTGGCGCTGGGGAGCCCGCATGTTGGCTTTTGAGATGTCATCCTGAGCTTGGCTTCTAGTGGCTTGGCTGGGGGTGTTTCCCTCCCTGCCCTGAGACTCAGCAAGCTTCTCCCCACCTGCTCTGACTGTTTATGTGAATGTCAGGGGTGGAAGAGCTTGGTGTTTTCATCTTCAAAGAGCCCTGGGCTGTGGGAGTAGGTGGCAAAGGGCTCTGCGGTGGAAGTCCAGGCTTGATGTGAGGCCACGCAGCCTTGCGGGCTTGGGGGCGGAGGGGGGGGAACTTCTCACAGTGCCTCTTGGAGGTATCCCAGCCCATAACCAGGGGGATCTTTACCCCGAGAGCTCAGGTCTTAGGGTGCAGCAGAGCACCTGGGGAGGCCGGGGGCCTGGAGCCAGCACCCTGTTCACCAGCGCCTTCCCTGCTCCCCACACCCCAGGCTACACTATGGCTGACTGCTGGGTCCTGCACACTGGTAGGTATGGAGGAGACAGCCCTGTTCTCGGCCGCATCTGAACCCCCGTTAATAATCTCCTTTAAGGAGCGAGCAAATCAAATCCTACTTTCTGCATTTTATTGACAGGCACCAAAAGGCGCCTGTCTGTGGCAACTGGTGGATTTATCACTTGGTTTTGTTGCTTGTTCCTGACTCGGGAGGCCGACAAGGGTGTTTCAATCACCCAGAGACAAGGGCAGGACGGGATGTGGGGGCCAGCGGGCAGACTCAGGACTCCTGAATTCTCATGCAGAGCCAGACTGTCTTCAGGCATTTCAATACTTTTTAGACATTTTATTGTTATCTTATTTATTGGATAGAGACAGCCAGAAATTGAGAAGAGGGAGAGAGACAGAGAGATAGCTGCAGCCCTGCTTCTCCACTCGCAAAGCTTTCCCCCTGCAGGTGGGGACCAGGGGCTTGAACCCAGGTCCTTGCACACTGTAGCGTGTGCGCTCAACCAGGCGCGCCACCACCTGGCCCCTGGAATCTCAGCTTTTTAAAAAATATTGATTTTTATAGGACATAAAGAGAATTTCCCATGAGAGAGAGAAGCAAGAGTGCCACTCTGGCACGTGGGGCCCGAACCGGGAGTCTCCGGCATGCAAGGTTAAGGGACCAGTTCCCTTAGTGGGAGTGAGGTGGGGAGCCACCAGGAAGGGCTCTGTGGCTCTGGGGCCAGAGACATAAGAGGCAGGTGCTCAAAGGCCAGCAGAGACACTGCCCGCTGCAACTACCCTCCATCAAGGACCTCCCTCTCCTGGTGCTGGGTAGTGGGGAGTGTCCCCATGTGTGGCATGTCACTCAGCTAGGAGCCAGCTGTGCACAGACAGGAAGGGGAAAATGAAGAACACAGAGCCCAGCTGGAGAGATGTGGAGGCCATGCTACTGAGGGTGCTGAGCCAGGGCCTCTGCATGCTGCCGGGCACTGAGCTCTGCCCTGGAGAGTCATCAAGTGCAGTCTGAATTAATTGCTTAATCAATGTTTATTAGTGGTTTGATGTTGATTTACAAGATTGTAAGGGTGTAATTCCATACAGTTCCCACCACCAAATCTCCATGTCCCATCCCCTCCATTGGAAGCTTCCTTATTCTTTATCCCTGTCTGGGCGTCTGGACCACAGACCTTTATGGGGAGCAGAAGGTGGGAGTTCTGGCTTCTGTCATTGCTTCTCTGTTGGACATGGGTGTTGGCAGGTGGATCCACATCCCCAGCCTGTTTCTGTCTTTCCCTAGTGGGGCAGGGCTCTGGGGAGATGGGGTTCCAGGACAGATGGGTGAGGCCGTCTGCCTAGGGAAGTCAGGGTGGCATTGTGGTAGCATCTTGTCTGTCTGCTTCCTTCTTGTCCTTTCTGATTTGTCTCCAGAGTTCCCCCTCAGTGACTGTCTCTCACACACAGAAGTGTCCCCAGATTCAGCTTCCAGGGAGTCCAGTGACAGAAACCCTAACAATTGCTCGCCAAGTCCTGTGTGTGTCTTGGAGAAGGACCAAGGTCTTTATCAGAACGCCCATGGAATCTGTAATGTAGAACTTTACGTACTTGATAAGCCCCATTTTGCTTCTGGCCTGTGGTTGACGATCTGTGCTCCCAGCTTTCTGGAGAGGTGAGTTCCAGGCTTCTGCCTGATAAGTTGCACCTGCAGAGTGTGGGTTTATTGCAACCCAACCTCCACCCCTCAAAGGAGTGGTGGATACCAAGTGAGAGGCTTTGCTGGGGTCCCCCGGGGCCCCGCTGGGAGCAAGGGGGCCTCAGAGTCCCAGGCAAGAGTCTTTTCTAGGACCAAGGCTGTACTTCCGAGTGCTAACCAGGCACAGGAGAAGCCTTTCCCAAAGGCACACAGACTTCTTTTTGAGCCACCAACGCTTTCTTGCACCGGGACAGAGAGCAGCTCTCTTTCCTGGCTCCCATCTCCTCTGTCAGTCAGTTTTGGTCCTACAGAACCCACCCGAGAGGTGAGGAATTGATCACGGGAGGTTGGGGTGGGTCACGGGAGTGTCTAGCTGTTTGAGGGAGTGGTGGTGTCATGAGGTTAGCTACAGTGTGGAGGTCTGCATGGTCAGGAGGAGGGATGCCAGAGGGCCCCCAGAGCCTGGTGCACCGGAGGACTGGGGACCTGCTGTGGGACAAAAAGTAATGGCCCCCAAAGACCTAGGGTGCCACTGCTGTGTTGCAGGCAGCCGCAGGTTAATGAGATCATTCGTCAACATGATGCTCGAGTCGTGATGGATGTCCCCAGATCCCTTGATGGAATCTTCTGGGGGAAGGACATCAGCAGTGACAGCTGGCAGCCCAGGGATGTGTGTCAGCCTCCCAGGGTGCTAGTGGGGAGCGGACTTCCTCTCCACTCAGCAAGACCTGGCGGGACTCATGGGGTTATTACTTCTCTGCCCCAGAACCGCCCAGACATAGGGCTGTCTGCTCAAGGATGCTTCCGAGATGGTGGGGGGGCTGTAAGGTGAACAGGAGGGGGTGCGGGGCCTGGAGGGGAGCGGGCTAGGCCAGCTTCTGAGCCCCTGCACTGAAGTGATTTTGCCTGGTTGATATACCTGGCATGGAGGGGGTCTGGGAGGGTCTTGTAAGACCATTCATGGCAAAGGACCAGGATGAAGGTCCCAGATCACATAGATTCAAGTGCACGTAGGGTTCAAGCCCTTTCCACTGCATATGGCAGTACTCTGGCATCTCTCCTTCTCTCTGTCTCTTTCTCCTTCTCTATTTTGAATTAAAAAAGAAAAAAGGAGAATATGTTGGGTGGCACAAGCCTGAAGCCCTGGGACACCAAACGGAAGTATATAATATTTATCTATTCCAGTATGGAGAACCCTTAAACAAAGAATGGGAATCCTTTATGACCCAGGAATACCACTTAGCATTTATCTAGAGGGCCTGAAGTGCCAATGGAGTACACTCTCTGCACCTCAGTTCTTAGCTCAGCTCTTCACAGCAGCCTAAGCAGTGGCTCAGCGTAAACGCCCTTTGACAGATGACTGGGTAAGTACGTGATGCATAGGCAGTCATTCAGTGAACTACTCCTCTGGTGTTAAGAAGGCACTAGTGATAACGTCGAGTGGAATAAGCTAAGCAGTGAAAGATAACTGCAGGACGGCTTCACTTGTCTGTGGAGCAGAGAGAACGGAGGCAAAATGAACCTGCAGACTGCACTCGTCAAGTTGCCTCTGGGTCTCTGGGCAAACACTGGTGAACCCTAGCTAAAGAAGGCTCAGAGACCCGGGCGGCGGGTGGGGTGGGTTCTAGACAGATGGAGATGTCAACTGTTCCCCCCCAAATCTTACAGCTTGATATGCCAGTGGTGATCAGTAATAATAAAAATGACCACTTATTATTAAATTGATCAAGAACCTTTGAGGGGATAATGTATGATTTTAACTTCAGTCCTGCTAGTAATAGTCTGCTGTGTGACCTACCTGACCAAGACGTCGGCTCTAATGACTGGCCAGGTTAATGCGATTTAATTAATCATGCCCACAAATCAGTGTGTGTGTGTGTGTGTGTGTGAGATCTGGGGGGAGGAGGAGGGAGAGGAGGAGGGGCATAAGATGAGCAGTTATCAGAACTAAGAGCAATTATAAGCAAAGCCGTGGGTTGAAGGAATCTAATTAGTTTGTCCTTTCCATTTAAGCAAAGGTGCCGTGATCGTGAGTCACTGTGAATCACTTTGTGAAAAGTGCTGATGACTGGGACTCTAGTACAGCCGCAGGATCAATAATGCTAATTAGCAATAACAGGCCGATAACTCAATGTGTTTGAAAGGCTTAACTGACGAGCGCGTGTTCTCCCAGTGAGCTTTGCAGCCATCCACTGAGTCCCACTCGCACGGACAGGAGAATAGAGGCTTCCCAAGTTCATGGGGGCGGGGAACCCAAGCCCATCCGGACCCGGGGCTCCGGCTCTCCTGACTTTGGCAAGGCCTGTCAGTCCCCCTCACAGATCTGCCGGGCACTCTTCTCCCTGTCAAGGGCACAATGTCCCAACCATGTCACTTCTGAAAACAGCAATTTCTGGAACAGAAACTTCAGTTTTTCAGATTGGGAAACTGATACTTGAGATAAGCTGTCAGTGGAGGTGGTGGCTGCAGGGAGAGCCAGGAGGGAGGGAGGCAGCAGACTAAAGTAGACCTACTAGCTTTTTCCAAAACGGAGACCCCAAATCTCATTGGCTATAGTCTGACGACCTTCAAACTCCTGATTACTAAACAATTTGTTCTGCTTTGTATCTTAATGCTTTTTCAGCCACCAAGTTGCAGGTTGACGCTAACCTGACTTCCCTGCACGGATGACCTCATCAATGTGTCCTGGAACCTCCCCTCCCCAGGGCCCTGCCCCACTAGGGAAAGATAGAAACAGGCCTAGGATGTGGATCCACCTGTCAACACCCATGTCCAGCAGAGAAGCAGTTACAGAAGCCAGAACTCCCACCTTCTGCTCCCCATAAAGAATTTGGGTCCATCCTCTCAGAGGGATAAAGAACAGGAAAGCTTCCAATGGAGGGGATGGGACACGGAGATTTGGTGGTGGGAACTGTGTGGTATTGCACCCCTCTTATCTTATGGTCTTGTTGATCATTATTAAATCAATAAAAAGAGACTTAAAAAAAGGAAAGACAATCAGCAAACAGTCTGCACTCCCCTCTCCTGGCATTCTCACCAGGCTCATTTCCTGGGAACCCTGCTGTCAGCTCTCCTTAGAGGTGACACACTCACTCACTCACTCACTCACACACACACACAGTTACACACTCACACACTCACTCACTCACACACACACTCACTCACACACTCACTCACACACACACTCACACACAGTCACACATACACACACTCACTCACACACAGTCACACACAGTCACACATAGTCACACTCACTCACTCACTCACACACACTCACACACAGTTACACACTCACTCACACACTCACTCACACACACACTCACTCACACACTCACACACATACTCACTCACTCACACACTCACACACACACTCACTCACTCACACACTCACTCACTCACACACTCACACACTCACTCACTCACACACAGTCACACACACACACTCACACACACACACTCACTCACACACAGTCACACACACACTCACACACACACACAGTCACACACACAGTCACACACACACTCACACACACACTCACACACACTTACACTCACTAGCACATGCACAGCCACACACACACTCACTCACACACACACACACACACACACTCACACACATTCACTAGCACATGCACAGCCACACACACACTCACTCACACACACACTCACACACACACTCACACACAGTCACACACACACACACACACACACTCACACACATTCACTAGCACATGCACAGCCACACACACACTCACTCACACACACACTCACACACACACTCACACACAGTCACACACACACACACACACACACTCACACACATTCACTAGCACATGCACAGCCACACACAGTCACACACACAGTCACACACACACACTCACACACATTCACTAGCACATGCACAGCCACACACAGTCACACAGCCACACACACAGCCACACACACAGCCACACACACACACACACACACACACACACACACACACACACACACACACAGCGATTTCCAGTTGCGCACCACTATGTTTGAGAAGCAGACGCCTCACTCAAAGGGCAACCGTTCCTGGGAAATCTTGACTGTAAGGCCTTATGCGGCTTCTCACATTTCAAGCCCCTCTCCCGTGGCACCGTCAGGATATTAGAAAAATCCCAGGGTCTGCCAGGGGATTCCTCTGTTTATTAAATTTAGCTTCACAAACAGAGATGCTCTGCACTTTGTACCACCCCAGAGAACCTGAGCACGAAGGCATCCTATTGGCTTGAAACCTGGCGATCTCACCAGACAATAAAACAATGCACGTCCCTTTCAGTCTCTTTCCCCCGTGCACGTTATTTGTGGGGAGAAGTAAAACATCGTGCGGTGATGCACCATTAATGCAAGATGAAGGTCTCTGCTGAGATCAAACCTCACAGATACAGGGTGAATAAATACCCAGGTCTGCAGTGGCAGTGTTTTTTCCTCAGTGCCCGCCATTGTCCTTAGGTCTCGGCTGCTTTGTTCTGTCGCGACAGACTCCGCCAATGAGTTAAGTGCTTTGCTTAATGTCCCGAGACCCACAGCAGGCAGGTGGGAGGGAGCCTCTGAGAACAGTGCTGCGTAGCTATTTCCCTTTTAAAGACTAAGAGGTGCTGTCCTGACAGACACCAGCATTTTGCCGATGGACCTGGGCTCTTAGTGAGTCAGGAAGCCAGGCATTCTGGCTCTGAGATTCAAGCTCCCTCAGCGGGTGATTCAGCCTTGGGTGCCTCATGGAGAAGCTGCCTGGCTCTGGGAACCGCAGGGATCCATCCATTCTCTGGCTCCCATAGGTGCTGGGACAGCCATGTTTTTACCCAGGTGGGAACAATCTGGTTGACTGCCCAAGCCCCAAGGGTGGTGGAGATTTTGAGCACAGGAGAAATCGTTCCTTTAAGGACTGTGATGCTCTCAGAATTGAATACATTCACTGAACACCAGCACTTCATGCCAGACATAGAAGCCATGGTGTACCCAGGAGAGAAGAGTAGCAAGGCACAGGACTTTCATGCCCAAGGCTGCAGGCTCAATCCCCAACATCACATATACTAGAATGGCTTCTCTCTTTCTTCCTCCCTCTTCCCTTCCTCTCTCTCTCCCTTCCTTCCTTCTGTCTGTTCTTTCTTTCTAAAGTTATTTATCAATTTCTTATGAAGAGACCTCAGAGAGGAGGAGGAGATAGACACCTGCAGCCCTGTTTCCCCCTGCAGGTGGGGACTGGGAGCTTGAACCCGGGTCCATGTGCACTCAGCCAGGTGCACCCCCACCCAGCCCTGGCCTCTCTCTCATGAACCGAGAGAAAGAGTTCAAGGCTTAGACTTGGCTTCAAATCCAGCTCTCCTCTTCACAGCTTCGTGACAGTGGAAAGGTGAGTAAACCTCCTTGGGCCTTTCTTTTATCCGCTGATGAGTGGACAGCAGTCCTGAGATCTCCCCTGTAGGCACTGTTGGGGATTAAATGAGATTAAAGGAGTCTTCTTTGTAAACAAGATTCTCCCAGGCCTGGTGTCCTTGGCAGCCACTGTTAATTGGCAGGGGAAAACGCCTCAGGCGTGGCTATTAGAAACAGATTCCTTAAGAAGTAACTAGTACCCACATCTTGGTTTTTAAACTCTACTCTCCAGAGAAGGGAATGTAGTTTCTTTGGAGAAATACCAGAACCCAGGCTGGGGTAGAGCAGTTTGCAGCACTAAGAAATATGGAGGTGGTTAACAAAACAAAACAAACACGAAAACAAAACCAAACCAAACAAGGATAAAGAGCCCAGGGCACCTCAGACAACTGAAGAGGCAATTTTATGGAACTTTTAGTTGCTAAGATGAAAAAAACTTAAGCCACAAAATATGTGATGGTGTTATTGGATTCTGAACCCAAAGGCAAAGAGATTCACAGGAATCCACACTAGTGAATGAATACACGACTGTGTGTGTGTGAGTGTGAGTGTGTGTGAGTAAGTGTGTGTGTGAGTGTGTGTGAGTGTGTGTGTGAGTGTTTGTGTGAGTGTGTGTGAGTGTGAGTGTGTGAGTGTGTGTGTGTGAGTGTGAGTGTGTGTGAGTGTGTGTGAGTGTGTGTGAGTGTGAGTGTGTGTGAGTGTGTGTGAGTGTGTGTGAGTGTGAGTGTGTGATTGTGTGTGTGAGTGTTTGTGTGAATGTGTGTGTGAGTGTGTGTGAGTGTGTGTGTGTGAGTGTGTGTGAGTGTGTGTGTGTGTGAGTGTGTGTGTGAGTGTGTGTGAGTGTGAGTGTGAGTGTGTGTGTGAGTGTGTGTGTGAGTGTGTGTGTGAGTGTGTGTGAGTGAGTGTGTGTGAGTGTGAGTGTGTGAGAGAGTGTGTGTGAGTGTGTGTGAGTGTGTGTGTGAGAGTGTGTGTGTGTGTGAGAGTGTGTGTGTTTGTGAGAGTGTGTGTGTATGTGTGTGAGAGAGTGTGTGTGAGTGTGTGTGTGTGAGAGTGTGTGTGTGTGGGAGGGTGCAACTGTTTGTAGAAAATACCTTCATCAGTGAATAATGAAGGTGTCTGGGAATTAGAGATCTGCTGTCAGAACTCCAGATTGGGCTGGAGGAGACAGCATCATGGTTCTGCAAAAGACTCTTCTGCCTGAGGCCCTGAGGCCCCAGATTCAACCCCCAGCACAGGGTTCTTCTCTTTCTCTCAGCAGTTCTTCAGCCTCTCTCTCTTTTTCTCTCTCTGTCTTTCTGTCTCAAATAAAATACATAAAATATTAAAAAAGCCCTCCAAAGTGGTATGTGCTTCGGGCAAAGATTTCTAGAACTCGTGTGTGCAACTCTCCAAAGAGACAGAATCATAGCATCGTTATCAGTGACACTGGTGGTTTTTCCATGTCCCCAAACTCTGTGGCACTCATTCATCTGGGCAGTGGAGTTAACCCCCAGCCTTAGCTTAACCCCTTGCTCCCGAGCGAGGACGGGGAAAGAGCAGCAGGTACACAGAGGAGCACGGTGTCTGCTGCTCCCGTCAGCAAGCAACCGCTTCACTGTCCCCGAGAAGAAGTTCCACTATGTTCTGTGACTCTTTTTGATGTGCTGTGTTAAGAAAGACACTTCGCCTCTGTGGTACTCTTCCCCCCTGCAAATCCACAGCCTCCATCCAATTTCAAGAGATAATCAGACAGAGCCAATTTGAGGGAGACCTTCCCGCTGGTCTGCTCAGGCCTCTTCAAAAGTGTTAAGGCCACAAAATACAAGGGGAGACCAAGAAGCTGTCACTAACCCGAGGAGACAGCCAGGTGTGCTGTGGGGTCCTGGCCCGGGCCCTCGACAGACAGAAAAAATGAAATCAGTGCAGAAACTGGCAGGACCCCCGCAACGTCATGACTTATGGAAGACTGTGCTTGTCCACGGCTGGCTTCTTAGCTTTGTAAGTAAGGTCTGTACTACGGAAAGATGTCAACAAAAGGAGAACTCTGAAAATCCTGCCTAATCCCCTCAAGTCTTTTAGAAACTGAATGTCATAGTATTTCAAAACATGATTTAAAGTGTAAAAAGAGTGCACATGGCGCTGTGCACAAGGACTCAGGTTCAAGCCTCCAGTCCCCACCTGAGTGGAGGGGGATGTGTGTGTGTGTGTGTGTGTGTGTGTGTTTGGGGGGGGGCTTCACAAGGTGTGGATCATGGCTGCAGGTGTCTATTTCTCTCCCCTTCTCCCCTCTCAATTTCTATCTATCAAGTGAACAAAAATTTTAAGATATGTAATAAAAGGCTTAAGGACTTATCTTTTTTTAAAAAATATATCTTTATTCATTTGACAGAGACAGCCAGAAATCAAAAGGAAGAGGGACATATAGAGAGAAAGAGAGACACTGCAGCACTGCTTCACCACTCCTGAAGCTGTCCTCCTGCAGGTGGGGACTGGGGGCTTGAACCCAGATCCTTGTGCACTGTAATGTGAGCTCAACCAGATCTGTATCTTAAATGGTTTGTATATATTGTCCAATGGGAATGTGACAAGGTCAGTCATATTGTGTAGACATAGAATTAATAAAAACACAAGAGGGGAGAGAGAAATGGGAGAATGCTCCCCTCAACAGGGAGGACAATGATACCCTTGTTTTCAATGACTTGGAGTTAAAAAAATTTTTTTACAAGATTGATTGATTTACTTATTTCCATCATTGATAGAATTTCACCACTCAGTCTGCCTGGCTATTTTTTTTTTTTTTTTTTTTTAGCTAGAGAGACAGAGAGAGGGAGACAGAGGAAGAGAGAAGGGAAGATGCGAAAGCAAGGACAGATATACAAGACATGTATTCTGTTTTCTTTTCTTCCTTCTTGCTTACAATATGAGATAACCTTCAAAAAAATTATTAGTGATTTAATATTGACTTACAAAATTACGAGATAATAGAGGTATAAATTCCACACTGCTCCCATCTCCAGAGTTCTGTGTCCCCCATTCCCTCCATCGGAAACAGCGGTGGTTCTCTCTTGGTCACAGATATGGGCTGACCATTATTTCTATGATGATCTGTCTATGTATGTACATATCTATATCTTTACCTATTTTTCCTATGGTCCTGCCTTCTCTTCTTTTCTAAGTCACACCTACTCCTATTACTACTGCCCTCCCTTTTCCCTCCTCTCTCTCTCTGGGTCCTGATGGACTTGGGGTTCAGAGCCCTCTGGTCATCTCCCCTCAACATTTCTCCCCCTCTGGGAGCCTGGACCCAAGATCTTTATGGGGAGCAGAAGATGGGGGTTCTGGCTTCTGTAACTGCTTCTCTGCTGGCCATGGGTGTTGGCAGGTGGATCCAAACCCCCAGCCTGTGTCTGTCTTTCCCTAGTGGGGCAGGGCTCTGGGGAGGGGAGGTTCCAGGACACATGGGTGAGGGACCTGAATTCTAACTCTGAGCCTGGAGTGAATTCTCACAGGGGCTGTGGGGTTTGGTGGCCCTCAGTGGGTGAGGGCTGAAGGCCAGTGTCTGGGAGCTCCCTGTCGCTCTGAGCCCCTGAGAAGCGGGTTCTGAGTCAGCTTGTCCACAGAGACCAGCCTCAATGTGTCAGTGGGTTGCTGAGGCACTGTCTTTCTTACCACCTGGAGAGCAGCCCCAGTTGACACCAGGGTTGTTTACTTCACCTTTCACAGAAGCCCCGGGGGCTGCCTGCCTGTGAACCCCCTCACAGCTGAGGGTCTGTCTCGAGGGGGCCTCGGCCTTGAGGAAGTCTCAGATGTCATGGGGCCTGAGCCAGCGAGAAGCCTCTTACCTGGGCTGGGCTGGGCGCAGTGATTTATACCTGATCGGCCAGAGGTCACTGAGCAGCTCAGTCCTAAACTGGAAGATTAAGAATTGATCCAGATGTAATAAGACTCCAGGCTAGATATGCAGGCTTCCAGGCTGGTTCCGCAGGCTGGGCTTTCAGGAGATTGCCTGGAGCCATCTTGGGGTGCACAGGGCCTCTGGGGCTGAACTCTGGGTCTGCACTAGTATCTTTCTGCATGCAAACCAAACCCTGACTGAGAAAGCTTGGGGGCTGGGCGGTGGTGCACCTGGTGGAGCTCACATGTTACAGTGCACAAGGACCCTGATTTGGTTCCCACACACGGGGAAAGATTTGCAAGTGGTAAAGCAGGGCTACAGGTGTCTGTCTGTTTTCTTCTCTATCAACCCCTTTCCTTTTGATTTCTGACTGTCTATCCAGTAAATAATAAGTGAAGATAACAATAAAAATAAGAATAAAAGAAATAAACAGGCTGGGGCATTCTAGAATGGGGTGATATCTGGGGAGACCCAGTACTCACATGCTTGTACCTATGTTGATGCTTTTCTGCAGGTAACTCCTGGGGCTGAAGTTCCTGAGGTGTTGTGATGCCTGTGGAGAGATGTGCTTGGATCTCTTCAAGGTGACGGGAGACAGAGCTGACACATAAGCTGTGCTTATCAAATGCCTGGTACCCCCACCTTTTATGTCTACTATCGTTTCTCGTCATTTCAACAACCCAATGACGTAAACAGCAGGTCTCTTCCACCCCGCAGTCTGTGTGACACCATTGCCTGGCTCTGACACCTTGCCCCAGGTCCTCTGAACTGGTGGCCGAGCTGGCATCCGCCCTGGGCCCTCCCTGAGGGCCCTGTGAGCCAGAGGAGGCTGCGGGCTGATGGTGTGGGTCCTGGCAGGGCTGTGTCTCTGTTCCCATCTCAGTCTTTTCACCTCTGGGTTGAGGGTCTGTAATGGTAGCTCCAAGAACTTCCGAGCCTCCCTGGCCCTGATGAGCAGGCTGGAGAGCCCTGGAAAGTGCCATGTGGGCCCTTCTCCGACAGGGAGGCAGAGATTAGCGCTGGGGGGACAATTAAGAGCTTCCATAAAGAGAGAGAACCGTTCCCACTGCCCCACGGGGCGCCCGAAAGACCCCGCATTGCTATGGAAACAGCACATCTCTTTCTTTGCCTTTTTTTTTTTTTTTTTTTTTAATGGAACAGGCACATAAAACTCCTGGAATATATCACGAAATAAGTTACTAGTGTCCTGAGGCTGCCAGTAAGACGGGAGCTCTCATTAGCAGGCAGGCGAGGTGTCAGTTCAGGAGGGCTTCTAATGAAACCTCAGCATGCTGCCACCCGCCGGGGGGCACACCCTCTGGGTTTGGGGACCCCCTTCCTCTGAGTGCCCACAGACCCGGGACCCCATTGCTTGGTGGTGGCCAGGAGAGGGGCTTCAGAGCTGCATGTCTCTGTGCTCAGCCTAAGCCCCCAGAAAGAGGCCTGCTGGAGCCCCCCTTCACTGGGAGCCCTCATCCTGGAAAGTTTCGTTTACACAGGAGACTCAGAGGCTTGCTGGCCAGGGGAGCGGAGGGGCCTGGGCTCCTTTGGGTGGCACTGTCCTCTGGGCACAGCTCCCCCAGAGCCCTGGAGGTCTCTCCCGCCACCTGTCACATGCTACTTTGGGCTCCAGCCTCTCTGGTTCTTCCTACTGAGAAACACAAGCTTTTTGAAGGGACAGATAGATGGTGGGCAAAGGGGGTAGGATGGTGGAAGGCCATGCAGTCACATGCAGGGCACTGGACTACTGTCTGTCCACAGGGGCTGGACCCCAGGAAGGACTTGTCACTGAAGAACAAGGTGACCTTGTTGCTGGTGACAGGACCAGAGGCCTAGCTGGGAGGGGTTTTGTGGCCTTAAAGGAAAGGTTACTCTGTGTGGAGAACCCTCACAAGGCTAGAAGTGGACCTGCCCTATGACCCTATAATTCCTTTCCTGGAATAGATCCTAAGGAACCCAACACACCCATCCAAAAAGGTCTGTGTTTACCTATGTTCATAGCAGCACAGTTTCTAACAGCCAAAACCTGGAAGCAACCCAGGTGCCCAACAACAGATGAGTGGCTGAGCAAATTGGGGTACATACACACAGTGGAATACTACTTAGCTATGAAGAATGATGCATTCACCTTCTTCACCTCATCTTGGATGGAGCTTGAAGGAATCATGTGAAGTGTGAGGTCAGGCAGAAAGAAGAATGAAGATGGGATGATCTCACTTATGGACAGAGGTGGAAAAATAAGAACAGAAGGGGAAACACAAAGCAGAACTTGGACTGGAGTTGGTGGACTGCATCAAAGTAAAGGACTCTGGGGGGTGGTGTGTGTGTGTGGGTTCAGGTCCTGGTGCACATGGTGGTGGAGGAGAACCCAGGCTGGGGGTGGGGAGAGGATTTGGAAGGAAACAGACATTCTGCATATGCACCAGCAACTGTATTTACTGCTGCTGTACACCATTAAATCCCCCCCCCCCAATTAAAAAAGAAGAAATAGATACACTAATGAAAAACGAGAAGCTGGTGCTCCAAGGGTGACCTGCAGCATCAGAGAGCAGGTGTGGCCAGGGGCCCCGGTCGCACGGTGGTCTTCATCTGAGTGCAGGTGTGGCCAGGGGGCCCGGGCGCACGGTGGTCTTCATCTGAGTGCAGGTGTGGCCAGGGGGCCCGGGCGCACGGTGGTCTTCACTACACTGGATGTGCCTGGCTTCTTGCCTCTCCCCTGCCCCGTCAAGATTCCTGAGTGACACCTTCTGACCCTGGCAGCACTGCTAGCATCCTGAGTGAGCTACTTAACCATCCCCACCCCTGGTCGACAAAACAGGAACAGCAGGGCTGGGAAGCAAGCTCAGTGGGAGAGTGCAGGACTTGCATGTGGAGGCCCCGGGCTGGGATTCCCGGCAGGCACTCCATCTGCAGGAGCTGAGCTGTGCACTCCGTTCTCTCTCACAGAGAGACACGCAGCTTCACAATTCAAGAGCCGGGTGACACTGGTAGCCAAGCCTTCCTGCTGGGGTCCTTTGGGGGCAGGGTCAGAGGAGGAGTCCACAGGGGTGTGTGCCTTCCATTGTGGAAGCAGTACACACCGGCCCAGCTCTGGATTGCTGACGTAGTGGCGTTGGTTTGGGCGAGCAGTGGCCTCTGCATTACAGAAGGGCGATTCAGCAGTAAACAAACAAACAAACAGGGACAATTGTTTGGTGGAGTCCGGACCTTGCACAGGTAAAATCTGACTCCAGGTTCATACCCCATTTCACAGAAAGCCTTCTTCTCCCTTCTCCCTTTCCTGCCTCCTCCTATCAGAGCCGTTCTGGCTAATCGTGGTGTGGGGAACTGAACCTGCGACTCTGAAGCCTCAGAACTATTGTGCTAACTCTTTTTAAACTAGTGTTTCTCAACTGGGGGTGACGTTGACTCTACTCCCACCCATATCCCCAACCTTCAAACATCTGAGTGTCTGCAGAACATCTGGTTAGCCCCATGGGGGCGAGGGGTGGGGTGCTGTGGGAATCTAAGCTGTCCAGTCCCCAGTGGCCACCACGGCAGAGAGTGAGAACCCAGGGTTCAAACCTGTCTCCTGGAGACTGAATAGTGAACCGAGCGGGCTCCGTTCAGGGTTCTTTCCTGGGGACAGAACCCTGCCACAAAATATAAAATGAGGCTCACAAGATGGACCAGGCCACCGAGTCTGGAAGAATAGCTCTTGTTCTGCCCACAGAAGCTGAGCACCCTCGGGCAAGGGCTTAGTCACGCTGAGTCCACTTTTTCTTAAAGCGGAGGATCCCTTTGGAGACTGGGGCTATCCCTAACATCACTGCTTTATAGTGTTGGCAAGATCCTGGGGAGGGCCCACAAGATGCTGTTCCTGATGGAAGTGACCAGTGGTGGTGGAGAGAGAGATCCATTAGAAATTCAGGTCCACTATATGTCTGTGGGAATCTAAGGATTCCCTAACGAGGGCCCAATGGCAAGGTGGTGTGATATTGACCAAAAGGGCCATTCATTATTAAGTGGGCCAGTCTCATGCCTTTATCCAAATTTTGTAGTCCTCTCCTTATCTGACGATCTTAGACTTACTCCCAGTTGTTTAAACATTGAATATCGTTTGTTGAACCCAACTAGAATGAGGTTTTGGGGATCTGTCTCCTTTGGGCCTTTCTGTTAGGCTGCCCCTCACCCAGATCAGAAGCTCCTTATAGCATAACCTCAGCCCCAACGGGAACTGAAAACACATTTTGTGCTGCCAGTTTTTTTCTTTTTTCTTTTTCGTTGTCTGGCTAGGGAGAAATAAAAAGGGAGACTCATGAATTATGGAGACTCACTCTCCAAGTGAAACGAGGCTGTTTGGGTGGATGCTATCTTCCCTTGTTGGATTGTAGCTTGTTCCGAGAATCCACTTAGCTCCGTCCTCTTGTGTCCTCTCCTTTGGCTTCCAGTGTCCTTCTGTGCCCCCGTGTCTGATGACCGTAATCGTGACTTATGTCTTCCTCTTATCTCCCTGCAGTCAAGGCTAGAACTTGGCAGGAAGGGCTGAGCTGACTTGGAACTGGCCCCTGCCATTGTGTGGTAACTTCAGCTGCAAGGTTTCTAACTCCACTCCCCCTTCTTCTTCTTCTTCTAGCGTTTGCCCTTCTTCCGTAGCCAGTCAACAGCGTCAGGTTGAGCCTGATGTAAAGTTTCGAGACCTCCTTTGAATCTGGAGAGGTGGCAGTCGTCCTAAACTAGTTAAGGAACAGAACGCCTGCTGTGTTGTTTGATTCAGATACTTAGTGGGTGCCTACCACGGCCATGGGTTATTGTATTTTTTTTTTTATTTTTTACTTTAAGAGAATGTTAGAGTCTCTGTCTCACAGGGGAAGAGGGAGGAAGTATGGGAATTATTATTTTTTTTAAGATTTTTTAATTATCTTTATTTATGTATTAGATAATGGCAGCCAGAAATTGAGAGGGAAGGGGGTGATAGGCAGGGAGAGAGATAGAGAGACACCTGCAACACTGCTTCACCACTCGTGAAGCTTCTCCCCTGCAGGTGGGGTCCAGGGGCTTGAACCTGGGTCCTTGCACACTATAACACATGTGCTTAACCAGGTGTGCCACCACCCAGCCCCTGGGAATTATTTTTTTGCAAGTGCGAATGACCTGTTCTATCCTGTGCCTTGGAAGAAGGAGCTAGACTCTTCCTTTTCTCTACTAAGAGATTATTGTTAATGACTGAAAGCCTTCACCTGATGGCTCTTGAGAGACTGAACACTGACCACAGGCACCGAGAGAGTTTGGAAGCAGATCCTTCTCTGACTGAGCCTTTGGATGAGGCCACCAACCCCAAGTCTACATCTGACCAGTCTTGTGAGAGAGCACGAGGAAGAGCCTTCTGTCAGGCCATACCCACCTTTCTGACTCTAGGGACTTCCAGATCATTAATACCTGTGATGCATAAGGCGGGACACAGTAACAGAGGGCCTTGTTAATGTGTGTGACCAATAGTGCAACAGAAACAAAACAGTCACCCTCATGAATCCACGACATGGCAGAGATTAAAAGGAAAGGGCCCTGGAATTAGGGGGCTATGAAAAGTCACCTTTCAAAAAAAATATTATTGATTTATTAGTGGATAGAAACAGAAATTGAGAGGGCAGGGGGAGATAGAGAGGGAAAGAGACAGACACCTGCAGCCCTGCTTCACTGCTCAAGAAGCTCTCCCCCCGCAGGTGGGGGCCAGGGACTTGAACCTGGGTCCTTGTGCACTGTCATGTGTGTGCTTAACCAGGTGTGCCACCACCGGGTTCTGGAAGGTCACCTTCCGTGAAGGTGCTAAGACGTCTGGGTGGGCTCTCCATTTACTCAGAGAGCGAGCCAGCTGGTTTCTGTGTCTATGAAAACAGGAGAAGGGCCCGGGTGCTGATCAGCCTTGGCACGCGTGCAGTGCTGGGACTGAGCTGGGACGTCATTCAGGCTGGCCCGTGCTTACCTGCTGAGCTATTGCCCAGGCTGAAAGTAGCTGCTTTTCTTCTTTTTCTTTCTTCTTCTTTTTTTTTTTTTACACTGGATTGAATTCTTTTCATTTTTTGTTTTTAGTTAAAAAGTGTATTTATTGGATAGAGCCAGCCAGAAATCAAGAGGGAAGGGGGTAATAGAGGGAGAGAGACACCTACAGCCCTGCTTCACCACTCATTCACAAAACTTTCCCCCTGCAGTTGGGGACTGGGGGTTTGAACCTGGCTCCCTGCACTTCATGATATGTGTGCTCAACCAGGTATGCCACCACCCAGCGCCTGAATTATTGTCTATTGAGAGAAATATATACGTATAGGCCAGAGTTCTTCTCAGCTCTGGCTGATGGTGGTGCTGGGGTTGCAACCCAGGGCCTCAGAGTCTCAGGCAGGGATGAGTTTTGGGTGACCATTATGGTATCTGTCCAGCCCTACTTTCTTATTTTTAAAAAAAAAATATTTATTTATGAGAGAGAGGGGGTAGGAGAGAGGACCAGAAACCAGAGCATCACTCGGGCACATTGAATGCCAGGGATCAGAGTCATGACCTCAGGCTTGAGAGTGCCAACACTGCATCCACTGAGCCACTGCTCAGGCCCCCCGAAAGTGACTAACTGCTTTCTGCATGCCAGGCACGGTGCCCAGACAACGGCAATGAGGAAGGAACAGCCCGCTTTGCCCCTGCTGTTTGCCCTCTAGGGACAGAAGGACAGACAGACAGGCAGGCAGGCAGGCAGGCAACGGAAAGCAAGTACACTGAGGCACCGGCTTGCTCTTTGTCGGTGCAGATGGTGGGAGGGGAGGCACGGAGAGGAGTGAGAAGGGCCCAGTGCACCCCTCGCTTCTGGGGAGAGGAACTGCTGGGAACCGTGGCCAGCACCGCAGCCAGGATCAGGGGAGGCCCCCACCACTCCCAGGCTGCTGCACCCTCCCTGCCCGCCCGCCCACTCGCCCACTCACGCCAGGGCCAGGGCCGAGGGTGGGGGCCGGGCGGGGGCGCCTGCGTCCGCAGCTCCAGGGGCAGATGATAGATGCCCGCCCGGATGGAAGGGGACCGGCTCTGACGTCCTGGCGGCGTGATTAATGAGCGCCTCTGCCGGGAGGCCATGCGGCCAGTAAATTACTCTTTTCAGAAATGGCTGGATCGGCACTATTGGACTAATTATTTCACAAGCTTGGGGTCAGTTCCAAATTCCCTGACGCGCACCAGGGAACAAATGCCGGGCTAACTGAAGCCGGCACGGCTCTCATTAAAGCAGAGATGGTTTGTGACTGCCCTCCTCTGACCCACACCTCAGGCCTCTGGGCCAGGAGGAGGGAGGCACGACGCACACACCTCTCTCCTGTCCCCACCGTGGCACAGTGCGGACCTCCAGAGTCCTGGGAATAGGCCTGGGGACCTCCACACATGGGGGGGGGGCATCGGGACGGGGCTCAGTGGCTAGGTTTCTGAATCAAGTGCATGTGCTGAAACCTTCCCTTTTTGTGCCTCCAGGGTTATTGCTGGGGCTCCGTGCCTGCACTACGAATCCACTGCTCCTGGAGGCTATTTTTTCTCATTTTGTTGTTCTTGTGATTGTCCCTGATGTCGTCATTGTTGGATAGGACAGAGAGAAATGGAGAGAGGAGGGGAAGACAGAGAGGGGGAGAGAAAGACAGACACCTGCAGACCTGCTTCACCGCCTGTGAAGTGACTCCCCTGCAGATGGGGAGCCGGGGGCTCGAATGGGATCCTGACACCAGTCTTTGCGCTTCAGCCGTGTGCGCTTAACTTGGCCTCCTTCCTTCCTTTTTTTCTTCCTTAATTCCTTCCTTTCTCTTGTCCTTTCCCTTCTTTATTTATGGATAGAGACAAAGAGAAATCAAGGGGGAGGGGGAGATAGAGGGAGAGAGACAGAGAGACGCTTGCAGACCTGCCTCACTGCTCATGAAGCTTCCCCCTGCAGGTGGAGCCTGGGAGCTTGAACCTGGGTCCTTGTGTATGATAATCAGATGTGCCACTGTCCGGCCCCTAAAATGCATTTTTTAAAAAGCAGTAAGTGAGTCTTCCAAGCCTGAGGGCCTGGGGGTGGGGAGCCAGGTCAGGACTGCCCTGTCCTCTGTCCTCTCTGTCCTCTCTGTCCTCTTGCTGTCTACTAAGCCGCTGGGCTACACTGACTGGCAGTCCGTGCTGAGGAAAATCTTGGGGCTTTATTTTAAACCTTCTGTCAGGAAAGGTCTTTCGGAGCAAACTCAGCACCATGAGTATTCCTAAAAGTCATAGGGAGGGGCTGTGTGATCTGCAGGGCTGGGGGAGAACACTTCAAAATGGAGGATGAAGAGGGGGGGAAAAAAAAACCGGATCCTTCCGGAGGGATGGCTTTGACTTGTACTGCAAGACATGGGGGAGATGCCAGAAAGTTCTGGAAGGAAGGACGTTCCCGGAAATGAAAACCTGCCTCTTGATTGAGTGTTGAAGAGGGCGTCTAGACTAGGCTGCAGCTCTCAGACAGGGCCAGGTAATTGATTATAAACGTTGGAATTTATTTCAATAAGCTCTGTCACTCTCGGCAACTGTTCTGCTTTACAGCAAACCGGTGGCGCTGGTTACAGCCTGTGTCCTTTGTCTTTACCTTTGTCGAGCCGGGGTTGTTTTTTCTCTCTCTCTCTTTCTTTCTTTCTTTCTTTCTTTCTTTCTTTCTTTCTTTCTTTCTTTCTTTTCTTTTCTTTTTCTGAGATGCTCCAGGCTGAGGCCCCAGAGAAGAACTGCTTCTGTTTTCTGCCTTGGGCAGTGGGAACAGAGGGATGAGGAAGCAGGCTCTGAGCCGACCTGTCTTTGTCCTGCGTGACCTGACTCTCCTGCCTCTCTCTGCAGTGGGGTGGCTTCACCGCCTTCAGGGCCCTGGGGCAGCTATTTCTGTGCTCTGAACACCAGCCCGGCTTTTCCTCTCCCAAAGGCAGTGAGTCGGGGTGGGAGGGATGTGAGAGGGAGAGTGTGAGATGAAGCCGCTTCTCGGGTGGCAGGTGAGGTGCTTGTGTCCAGAACTGCCAGGCGAGATGAACTCCGTGCACCGAGAGCCAAAGAGACCCAAGTTCAAGTCCCTCTCTGGCTTCTAACTCTGGACCAGACCAATCTTTCTTCTCTCTCTCCCCCTCTCTCCCTCTCTCTGTCTCTCAGGGGCAAGGCCATCATGACTCCCCCTGCCCCCAAGATGGTTGTGAGGCTGAAGTGGGTCAGCAGGTGGGCAAGTCTACACCACAGCACACACAGAGAAGGATAAACACACCAGCTGTCCTCTCTTCTTGATGAGAAAGCTGTCAGCTCCTGAGGGCTAGGCATCACCTCCCCTGGCTGGCTGGCTTCTTTGTGTTCTTGCTTGGCTCATGGGGGTTGGCTCCTGGGTGCAGGTCGCTGGGAGGGAGGCGTCTAGAAGGACTGGGGAGTCATCTGCAGGGGGCAGCTCAGGAGAGCAGGACCCTCCGGAGCCCCCAGCTTCTGCGCTCAGTGTCAGGCTTCTGTTTATTCAGATACGTGGCTCCTCTCCTTACCTGCCTGCCCCAGGCAGCCCTAAGCGGCTTTCAGGTGCCTGTTATTGCCATCTCAGTACATCTGGGCATGCTGTTCTCTCCCTGGGGAGAGAATATCCTTCTGATTTTTTTTTGCCTCCAGGGTTATTTCTGGGGCTCCAGGGTTATTTCTGGCACTATGAACCCACTAGTCCTGGTGGCCATTTTTTCCCATTGAGTGGATAGGACTGAGAGAAATTGAGAGAGGAGGAGCAGATAGAGCGGGAAAGAGAAAGACACCTGCAGATCTGCTTCACTGCTTGTGAAGTGTCTCCCCCTGCGGGGGGGGGGGAGCTGGGGGCTCACACCTGGATCCTTGTGCTTAGTACTATGTATCATTAACCAGGTGCACTACCACCTGCCCCCTCCTGTTTTTTTATTGATTTTATTTTAATGACACATATACAGAGATAAAAAAAAAGAAAGAGGGAGAAAGAGAAAGAAAGAAAGGGAGGTGTACAGCATGTGTCTTACTTCTTTCCTTCCCGCTCGAGCTGGTGAGCAGAGCGTGCCACTCCCTCTATAGGTCCCCGTCCTGTCCATCTCCGCCTGCTTGTCAGTAAGTAGACTCTCCCTCCATCAGCTCAGGCCCTGGCTCTCACAGAAGGAACGCCGACCTTCCGCTCCTGAGAGACACCAGCAGCTGTGAGTGTGGCTGTATCACGGGGGGCAGCGGTCTGGGGGACTGGACCCCGGGACCCCACCTGTGTGCAGGGACAGCCTGCTTGCCGGGGGTTTGGGGACTGTGATCAGCTCACAAATCCCACTTCAGGCTCTGTCCCCGCATCCAATATAAACGTGCCTTCGTATGTCTACAGCTGTTTGGGTGACAGCTTTTATTCATCGACTTGCTTATTGGTTCCTGTAAATGGGGGTAGAAGGAGAATGGAGAACCAGTCTTCACTGGCTTATGCACTGCTGGGGGATTGAACCCGGGGCCTCAGGCAGGCAGGTGCCTGTGCCAGTTGCCTTCACATCTGGAGGCAGCGCACGCTGGTTGTAATATCCACGTGGCCAGCTTTTCCACACAGTTCTGTCTTCTCCATTAGTCCATCCAGACCTCACCAATACTGTGAGCTGGCTGCGTAGTCATCAAAAACACCCGACCTCACCCGACCAACTTCTCTAGAGGAGCAGCTGGGGTGCTTTGTTCAGTGCACAAAGCTGACTTCTTTTCCCTGTCAGGTGGAGGAGGAGGGAAGCGGGTGAAGCAGGGAGGGAGGGGGTCACACACCTGCGCTTACGAAATCAAATTTCTCTACGTAATCTGAAGTCTGCTCTTCCCCACAACCAACCAACACTCGAGACTGCCAGACTTTTTGCTGACAGTGTTGTCACTGGGCTGACATTTTCAAACAGAAAGAGAGAGACAGAGACAGAGGGACATAGGCTAAGATACCAGAGCAGTGGGTCCTGGCTTGAACCAGGGCCACACACATGACAGAGCAGGCCCCTTCCCAGATAAGGTATCTCCCTGGCCCTGTAAAAACTGTAAGATTATTATTATTCTGCATCCTTAGAGAAAGAGAGAGAAGGGGCTGGGTGGGGCACACCTGGTTGAACACACACGTTACAGTGCAAAAGGACCCAGGTTCAAGTCCCTGGTCACCATCGGTGGGAGAAGTTTCATCGAGTGGTGAAACAGTGCTGCAGGTGTGTCTCTCTACTCCTCACTATCTCTTCTCTTTCAACTTCTGTCTCTATCTAAAATGAGTAAATAAATAAATAAAACAAAGTAAAAGAGAGAGAGGAGAGACCTCGCTGTACCACTCCACCATCCACAGAGCTCCACCGACCCCATCTGTGGTGTCAGCGCTCAAACCTAAGACCCCGTGAGCCACAAGGTCTGCTCTTTAAGAGCTGAGGCCTCTCCTGGCCCTGAGCCTTTCAGTTTCCAGTGTGATTTTCAGAGGTGCTGATCAGTGTCAGTGTCACCTTGGTGTGAATTATGGCATCAGCCTGTCAGAAACAATCTCTATTCCCAGTTTAGACGCGGAGGTGGCGTGAGGTGTCCGCCATGCCCCCTCTGTCTGAGCATCTTCTGGCTCTCTGTAGCCATCTGAGAGGCTTGAAACCCAGGCTGGAGCAGATGGCAGCTCAGTGCTCAGGTCGGGGGATAGCACAGCGGTGGAGCCCAGAATGTGCACGTCATCAGGTCCAGCCTCTGCCGACAGTCAGAGAGGAGTGATGCTCCAGCCCAAAAGGGAGCCTGTGCTCTCTGGAAATTCCCTGCATGACCGTTAGGCAGCTGAGCACTGGAGCAGCTCAGATCTAAGTGGCAGCATCAGCCTTGGTGCCTGCTCGCCATAGGAAATGCCCGAAATGGGGGAGCCTGGCATCTGGGGGCAGCTGGCTTCAGTGCCTGGAGCATCCTCTCCCCAAGGTGGTGGCCCTAAGTGCTCCTGGGTTCAGGGACCCCCACCTCTTAAAACCCTGTGATTGTCCTGCAGGCTGGCGGCTGATGTCAGACGTGAGGTGCCAATCTATCCAAGTTCCAGCAGAGTCGCAGACCTGGGCAGGCAGCTCTCGCCGGTCTCCCTGCTCCAGCCCGAGCTCTGCAGAGCTACCTGCCTGGCAGCCCACAGCCTCAGTCAGGATGGGAGGTGCTCGGGCCTCCTGGTAACAGGTGTAGGTGCAGATCCGCTGAGTTGAGGCGCCAGCAGACATGGGGGTGGGTGGGCAGAGGGTGCAGGAAGGAGCTGGTGAGAGTGGGGGACCCAGCAGAGGGCCTGCAGCCTGGCGGATAAGTGCTAGGACTTGGGAGTCTGCTGGAGCAAGGCTCTGAGCGCTTGCTGAGGCTGGGACAGTAACAGCTATGCTGGAGGGTGGCTGTGGCAGGGGGAAGAGGACCATTCACGGAAGACCCAGCATGGATGTGCTGGGATTACTATTGTCATTATTTTTATTGTGTGGGGCAAACTTTGACAGCCAGAAGCAAATGTATAAAAAGAGAGACGACCGGCCCGGAAGATGAGGTGCTGACTCTGGGGAAGGGCTAGAGCTCCACTTGGAATGGGGTTGAAGTCAGCACCGGGGGGCTGGGTGGGACATAGCTCATTTTGTAGGGTGCAGGCCTGGCTGTGCCTGTGGCCTCGGCTGGAACCCCAATACCTGCCCCATGAATGGAGGAGCAGTGCTGTGGCATCTCTCTCTGTCTCTGTCTCTCTCTGAAATAAAGAGAATGAAAAATTCAGCTTGGGAGTGGTAGAAACACATCTGTGTGGGGTCACCCCCTCCCATCCTCCAAGATAAAATGAGGAACAAGACTGTGCTGGTCTCTTAGGACTTTTTTTTAATTTTAAAAATATTTATTATTGGATAGAGAGATAGAAATTGAGAGGGGCAAGGGAGAGGGAAAGAGCAGGGGAAAGAGAGACACCTGCAGCACTGGCTTCCCACTTGTAAAGCTAACCCCTGCAGGTGGGGACCAGGGCTTGAACCTTTTACATGAAGGTCACAGACCCCAGATGCTGTCTGTTAGGCTGTGGATATCCTTGGGGAGAGGGGGCCGGGGCATTCATTATCCTCTCCACCTGAACTGGGGTTCTGGGAGGTGGGAGGCATAAGGACCGCACACTCAGGGCATGCAGAACATTGCTTCAGGCCCGGAATTCCGCTGAGCTAGAGTGGCAGGCCAGGCCAGGCCAGGGTGGGACATGCTACGAAAACCGAGAGCCAAGCTTGCTGGGGTTCAGCAGAAGCCTTTGCAGTGAAGTTGAAGTTTCAGTGAAGACCCCAAGGGTGCCAAGGAAGTGATTTGGTCAGGACAAATAAAAGCAGGAAAAGACAGATACACCCTCGTTCCCAATGAGCCGTTGGCTCTCCCCACCAGCACCTGGGTTCACATTCAGGTGCACGTGATTCTGGGAGAAGTGAAGCCAGGCCTCTTCCTCCCACGGCCATGCTAGGTGGAGGGAGGAAGCTGTGCCAGTGTGGGACCCCACAGGCTCAGCCAAGCAAGCCGGAGATGCCACGAAGCCCAGTACCTTTCCCCTGTGACTGCTAGCCACCATCCTGCCCCCACAGATGCTCAATGAGACGGAAACAGTGGACGTCATGAGAATAGAGAAAGCCCCCCACCCCACCACCACCACCACACACACAGACACAGACACTCATGCCTGGTGGTGGTGGTCATTTCTCAGAGACAGACATTGGCGCCCAGAGGGCAGAGGGCTTGACAGTGAAGGCCAGTCAGCCCAGACATGGCAGGTATGGGCGACAGAACCCAGTGATCTGTCTACAGGAGAGTGATGGGGGAGCCGGTGGGAGGGTTCTGTTAAAGGCTTGGAGACAGGGTTCTGGGGGATCCGCTGCCCTCCCTGGCCGTGTCCACAAACACTGCAGCGGGTACCCGGAGCAGGGAGCCAGTATACCCATCCTCTGACCTCTAGGAGTCAGAGAAGGCTCTTTCTCAGGGTGCTTCCTTTGCCTTAAGGAAAAACACTTGAAACCCGGTGATGCTGCTTCTGAGAGCCCCAGATGGTTGCGAGAGAGAGAAGAAAAGGAAAATTTATACAAGCACAAATAGCACTTGGCAGGTGGCCACGTGGCAGAGAAGATACGGATGCCTTTTCTCTTGCCAGGGTGAGAAGGAAACATTCGGGTCCCCCCAGGACAGAACGCAGGGAAGGTGACCCTCAGTCCCTCCTCAGCTCGGATGGGCAAGACCCTGTCTTTTCACCCCCCACCCCACCCCACCCCTGGGGGTCTGGAGAAGGGTCTGCCTTTCCCACACTGCCCTGGTGCCAGCAGAAGACGTAGTCAAGGTTAGACAGGCACCCTGATCCCCCAGGGGAGAGGTCGCCAGAAGAGCAGACAGATGCTGCCTTTGGATGTGCCTTGTCTTCAGGCCTAAGGGAGACCTGAGCAACCCCATCCTCCTCCCCTACCTTTTTTTTTTTTTGCCTCCAGGGTTTTTTATGAGGCTAGGTGCCAGCACTATGAATTCACTGCTCCTGGTGGCCATCCCTCCCTCCATTTTTATTGGGTAAGGCAGAGAGAAATTGAGAGGAGGGGGAGACAGAGAGAGGGAGAGGAGGGCAGCATCACTGGTGAAACACCCCCCTGCAGGTAAGGAGTCAGGAGCTTGAACTAGAATCCTTGTGAGGGTCCTTGTACTCAGCCAGGTGCGCCACCGCCCGCCCCCACCACTTCCCTCTTCAGACAGCACCATCCAGGCACCACAGCCTGAGCTGCCACAGATTGTCAGCATTTGGAGGCAGCCAACCCGTTCTGAGCTTATCCCCCCCCCCCCCCACACACACACACACACTCAGCTGCTGGCCCTTTTATCTGCTCCTCTGGTGGGTGGAGCTGGAGCTGACTAATCACAACACTCCAGCACAGCGAGTGGGTGAGTCAGGTGGATAGCATCCTGTCCTGGTCCCAATCTAGGGCTGCTGATGAGTTTATCCTCAAGCCAGAGCTCTGCTGGGTTGAGTTCGCCATTTCTGCTTCTAGTCTGGGTTTGGTTGGAGCCAGTGAATAGGGAGGGGTGTAGAGGAGAGAGAGCTCCAAGCTCAGGGCTAGGTGAGGACCTGAGAGCACTTAAAGAGCACTTAAACACATCACTACGAAGTCGGGGAGCTTTTTTAATAAACACACGGAGAAGGTAGGCTCTAAGAAATGGATGCGTCAGGGTCCAGGTGGTGACACCTGGTCAAGCACTCACATCGCAGTGCACAAGGACCTGGGCCCAAGCCCTTGGTTCCCAACTAGCAGGGAGGGAGCTTCACAAGTAAAGTTGGCTGCAGGTGTCTTTGTCTCTCTCCCTCTCTTTTCCCCCTTCCCCACTGTTTCCTTGTCTCTATCAAAAAAAAAAAAAAAAAAAAAGCAGGAGTGTCTTGTCTGGATTCCATAGCTAGTATGTAAAGGACCCTTTTTTCTTTTTCTTTATTTATAAAAAGGAAACACTGACAAAAACCATAGGATAAGAGGAGTACACTCCACACAATTCCCACCACCAAGAACTCCGTATCCCATCCCCTCCCCTGACAGCTTCCCTATTCTTTATCCCTCTGGGAGTCTGGACCCAGGGTCACTATGGGATGCAGAAGGTGGAAGGTCTGGCTTCTGTCATTGCTTCCCCGCTGAATAGGGCCCTTCTTCTTCATAAGCACCTCGTGGAGAAGCAGGGTAAGAAGGCGCGACGCCCATCCTTCGGGACGCGCTCTGCTCAGATTGTGATGGGAGAGGAGAGGGTAACAAAAACACAAACCTGGCAGTACAAATGTTGCCTGATACAAGACAGGTGAGGTGCTGAAGCCAGGGGCCAAGTGCAGAACTGGGAAGAGCTGGGCTCCAGCCTCAGAGCTGCTGTCTTGCCCCACTGAGAAAGGCTTCTTGGGGGCAGCACTGCCTAATGGACCAAAAGTGCCTAGTTCCGGAACAGTGCACTGAGTGTGAAGCCTGGCCTAACAGCAGAGCTGCGAGGGGGTTGACAAGAGAGCTGACCTGGGAGCTGCCTGCTCTGGTGTGTGTATGTGTGTGTGTGTGCGCGCGCGCACACGTGTGCCCTGGGGAAGCTTTGGAGCTGTAGGGTCTCCCCTCTCTCTCTCCCCATCTCCTCATTCTCTTCCTCTGTGAGAAAGTCAGCCCAGGGCAGTGAAGTTTGAGAGAATAAAAACATTGGTGGAGAGGGTAGAGGAGGGATTCAGAGGCCTTCTAGCCTGAGGGCCAGTGCTCAGTTAACTGTTGTACATTTGAGGTGCTCCCTGCCTCTGCATTAAAAAAAAAGTGGACACTGAGCCTTAGGATGAGCTCAGTGGGCTTCAGGGCCTCTTCTGGCCCAGATCACTCTGCCCAGGGAGGAGTGTGGACACTGACTTCTGTGTCCTGGAGGAGATGGTGGGACCAACTTGGGGTGCAGAGGATGGTGCACATGGCCTGGAGCGGGCTGCTGGCAGGGCTCGTGGAAAAAGGTGGTGGCCACAGCAGGAGTTGGTGGAGGGGGATGCTCAGTTATACCTGGCGGTCTCCTTAGTATGCTGGGCAGCTTGAGGCACTCAGCAGAGGGCTCATTTTCTGCTAATGGCAGGGTGCTTAAGCTCCTCTTAATTCTCCTGCAGCTAATCTAGTATGCCTGCTGCCTATTAGGTGAGTGTGTGTGTGTGTGTGTGTGTGTGTGTGTGTGTGTGTGGTTGCATGGCTGGCTGTCATGGCCAGAAACCTGATCCAGGGAGAAGAGAAGGCGCCCATCTGCTAAAGAAGGAGCCTCTTTTCAGAGCTCCCAAGCTTCACAAGCCCCCAGCTGACATCTGTTTCACCTGGCCTTCCATGAGACACTGTCATTATCACCCTCACTCATCAGCAGGGAAACCTGGGCTCAAGACTGCTCTCCAGGTGAGCTGGGAGAGAGAGGCTGGGGTGAGAGTCGGCAGGGAGACAGATGATGATGTTGGAGTGGACAGCGAGCTAGAAGATGAGATGAGTCAGCAAGGCCTCTGGGGCCAACCAGGGCTCTGGGTTTCCCAGACAAGGTGCGGCCAGTGCTGAGGCCTTCAGTGAAGCCATCAAGGGAGCTGGGGCAGGTGTGGAGGCAGAGGGAATCTGGGGGCTCTGTCTACCCCACAAGGAGCCTGGGAACGGCATAACTGGGCAGGATTGCAAGGGAGGCTTTTAGACACATTTTAAGATTGACTGCACGTGGAGTGCCCAGAATGACACATTGCAGGGGGTAGATGAGTGGGCTCTGAGACTGGCCAGGCCTGGAAAGCTGGACAGAGCCTTGGGTGGATGCGGACGGTGGTAGTGAGCCCACCTGCAGCCTCCAGCACAGAAAACACAACACATGGCCTCCCCTCACTCAGGAGATGCTTCTCTACCGGTCCTCCCTCCAGCCCACAGAGGACCTACCTTTCTAGAACATCCTGTGGGTGAGGTGGGTGGCTCAGCAGAGAGCATCCACACGTGAAGTCCTAGCTCCATCCTGGACACCAAGGAAGGTGCCAAGGACAGAGCCAAGTGAAACTCCATGGATGGCAGAGTGGGGCCTTGGTTTCTCTTGCTCATAAAAATACATAACGGGGTAGGCAGGATAGCTCACCTGGGGGAGACCCCTGCTTTGCCATGTGCATGACCTGGGTTTGAGCCCCTGGTTCACCAGCTGGGAGGACCCCAGCACTAGGCAAAGACTTGGTGCTGCAATCCTTACGCTCTCCGTCATGCAGGGGACCAGGAAGCTGACACCCAGACCCCTGGCCTAAGGACACAGGCAGGCAGATGGCAGAGCTGAGGCCCAGTGGCGAGGGCTCCAGAATGTGGGACAGCGGGGGCAGGTGCATCTCTGGGGACACGGCAGTCCACCCCAGCTGCCTGTCACCTCTGAGCATAGTCACATCACTTTATGACAGGGACCCAAGAGCGGACTGGAGAGGATGAATTTCTCATCATTGCCAAAGTGCGGTGATAAGATCTGGGGAAATGTGAAGACCTTGTGGTCTCTCAGTTCCAGAACATCTTGGTGACAGCATCTGCAGGTGCCTGAGTTCTTCCCTGGGACAAGGGCATTTGGGGGTTCTGTGAGGCCCCAGGGACAGACAGACTGAGGGCAGGGTGGGCAGGGGCGGGAGCTGGGCCAGCTGGGAACAGAGCTCTCACCTAGCACCAGAGCACCAATCACAAGTCCACCCCACGCTGCCCTGGGCCCCCTCTCTCCGGAATTACAGGTAATAAGGTAGAGCTGATGTTAATGGTTTATGACACGAATTCATTTTGAGAACTATATGCTTCACCCATCCCTTTTATTTTTCAATTTGGATCTGTTGGGTATTAATAGCTTTGGGGCTGTGTTTTCCATTTTAATCTTGCTTTTTTTTTTTTTTCTCTCTCTCATTTCCAAGTAGATTCCTTCTTTCAATTTACACAAACATTAAGCCTCCATTTCCTGCAGCCCCCGTCCTCCCCACCCCTGCTCTCTCTCTCTCTCTCTCTCTCCCTCCCTCCCTCATTCTCTCTTTCTCTCTGCTGACCGTATGGGAGAAGAGTATTCTCCATGTATGAAGGTACCCCCTTTCAGGTCTTCCTTCCCAGCCCCAGGGGCCACCATCACCTCACGCTGGAGCCATGTCCTGCCCCACTTTCTCAGTGACATTGTGAAGTCTGGGGTTGCAGAAAGAGCTGGCTCTGACTGGCAGGGCAGGAAGTGGGCATGGCCCTGGCGTCCGCACAGCAACACACCAGGAGGCGGGTGGCCAGGACCCGGCAACATGGAGGCAGGAGAGCAGGTGGGTCCCTGGGGTCCTCTCCTGAGAGGGCTGGCTCTGCTCCCCGGCCTGTCTCTGGGATGCAAGAAACCGAAATGGGAGAGGGAGCCCTGCCTTCCACAATCTCCCTGCTGGAAGAAGAGGACCTTCATTCCTTATCCGTGTCTTCTAGAAAATATTTATCAGGTAGAGACAGCAATTGAGAGGAAAGAGGGAGATAGAGGTAAGCACTACTTCCTCTGTGAAGCTTCCTGTGCAGGTGGGGACCGGGACCTTGAACCTGGGTCCTTGTGCATTGCCATAGGTGTACTCAGCTGGGTGTGCCACCTCCTGGCCCTGAAGTCTCCATGATTTACACCCTGGTGAGCCAAGTACTGTATTCACGGTTTTTCCTGGGCTGCACGAATTCTCATGGCTGCCCAGAACCTGTGCCCCGCCCCCGGCCCCCCCACACCTTTGGGCCTGCACCTGCAGGAGAGCCAGGGGAGGCCACGGCAGCTCTCTCAGCTCTTCTGGTCCTTGTGGCTTTGCATCTGACCCTGTGCTTTCTTCTCCTACCACCCCCAGCCTGAGATGTGGTTGCCGCCTGCCTTTCTCCTGGTGCTCAGCCTCCCGGGAGCAGCACAGGCCTGTCCAAGCCGCCTGCTCCTTACCTGCAGCCCCAGGGCCCTGGGCACACCTCTCCCATGCAGTGGCCTGCCAACCCCTTGAGGGAAGAGAGGGACTTTACTTTGCCCCCTCCATCTGGGCACAGAGGAGGCACCCAGTAAAATCGCCCTCAGAGGAAGAGGCCACTGAGAGAAACCCGTGGCTTGTTCTTATCTTCAAACGTGTCTTCCCAGAGCACGGGGCCTCGGCAGAGTCCTTCCCAGCCTCTTAAACGTCAATTTATTTATTTACTTATTTATTTTTGCCACCGCTTCCTATGACCTACTTAAAAAATATATATATTTATCATTGGATAGAGACAGAGAGAAATCGAGAGGGGAGGAGGACAGAGAGAGGGAAAGAGACAGAGAGACACCCGCAGCCCTGCTTCACCACTCGTGAAGCTTCCCCCTGCAGGTGGGGACTAGGGCTTGAACCTGGGTCCTTGTGGACTGTAATGTGTGCATTCAACCAGGTGCACCACTACCTAGCTCTTCATGGTCTTTTTTCATTCATTCATTCATTCATTCATTCATTCATTCATTCATTCTTCTTTCTTTCTTTCTTTCTTTCTTTCTTTCTTTCTTTCTTTCTCTTCCTTCCTTCCTTTCTTTCTTTCCTTTTAGGTTTTCTTTTTCTGTCTTGATTTCAGTCTCCCAGTTTGTCGTGACCCAGCATCCTCGGGCTAAGCTTTGTCAACATGTGTCAGACAGAGAAGGAGGGGGAACACCACACACAGCTTCTTGTGATGCTGTCTATGGTATTCCTGTGAGATGCTGGGGGCTCCAACCTGCATCCCTGTGCACGGACCAGTGTGTGGTCTACTGGGTGAGCCACCCCCCAGCCATTTGGGGTTGTTTGTTTTTGGTGTGTCTGGTGCCCACACCCCTTTGCCTAGGCTTCCACTGCCACTGCTCACCCACGGTCTTGGCAACCCCCTTGGCTCAGCCCAGGGATCATGGGTGGCTCTGGGAGGACCTTTGAGTTCCCAGCCAGCAGCGCTGGACCCCGTGACCTTTCAAGGACAGGCGAGCTCCTCCAGGCCGGAGTGGGGCTTTGGCCCCTCTGCCCACACAGAGGAAGGTGGCTCAGCCCGGAAGTCCCTCCCCATGCCCGTGGTGCCCCCACTGCCTCCAGGATGCCCACGGTTGAGTCACAGCTCTCATGATCCCTGCTGGCAAATTGGAGACACCCTTAATTGGATGCTGAGGAACACCCCCCCCCCCCCCCCCCCCCGCTGCACAGGGGCTCCGCAGAAGAGTTATGGCTGTGTACTGTAACACACAGACAGTCCCATTAACAAGAATGATGGGAGGCCGCTCCTTGGTATTACTCTTAGCAAAAGACTTGACAAATATGCTTTGTAAATGAAGGCGCTCCAACAGAGAAAACAGAGAGCCTCCCTCTCCCCGCCGGCTGCCCCCCACCCCCTTCCTAGGGAGCCTTTGCCAGCTGAAGGCTCCAGGCATTACTCAAGGCTCCGGGTCAGGATGGGCACCAGTAGTGGGGCCCACGGCAGGGAGAAGCTTGGATCTGCTGACAAGTGTAGACAGAACAGGCTGCTTAACCTGGGGATGCTGGGTTAGGGGACAAACGGGGAAGATGGGTCATGCCCATCAGATTCTGTTTGGATGGCCAGGTGGGTGGGTGCACCAGGCTTGGGAGGCCCTGCCCGGCCTGTGGGGGGAAAGCTGATCGGTCACTCCCTGGTGGCCTGTGTCTCGCTGGGGCTCATCTTACCAATGAGGGTCTGAGGCATCTGTGTGGTGAAGACCACTGGAATCACCACCATCTCCCTTACCTTTTCCCCAGTCCCAGGCCTTGGAGATGGGCCCTACTCAGTGGAGAGTGATGGAGAGCTTCTGTTGCCATGGTTACTGGATACAGGGATGGATGTGCCACAATACCCCTGGGATCCTCAGGGACCCCTGTAAGCAAACTGGTTGCATATCTCTTGGGAGATAAGGTGGTCCAGTGGCCATGGGCCAGGCAGGGTTTTAACAGCCATTAGGTCAGGTCCTTGTCTGGCAGGTACTCTGTCTGACACACTGGCAACCCAAATTTATTTTTCAGTGGGACACAGGGCAGGCGGGGCACCTGCCTTTTCTGAGGAGCTGTAGCCTCTGTCCTCATTCCCACAGCCATGGGCTGGGGGAGAGGAGAGGAGTCCTGCACCATGGTCCCAGGACATGTCCCTTCTGGACTAAGAGGCTGCCCCAGGATGGCAGGACCACTCAGACTTCTCAGTGAGAGACATGGCACAGTACAGAATGGACTAAGTACAGAATGCTGTGGTATACACCATGCCCGTTCTGAGACTGAACTCTGAAGTCAGATTGTCCAGGATGGTGACCCCACAAGTCACTCGGTCAACCTCCCTTTTCCCCTCTGCAGAATGGGGATTAAATTTAACCCTTTCTCGGGAGCCTCTAGAGGCAAGGTGAACATGGGCTCAGTGGTGCAAAGCACAGTAGGGCTGTGTACGGTGCTGGGGAATCCCCCACTGGCCATCTACTCTCACTCTCTCTGCAAGCACCCTCATGGGCTCAGGCCAGTGGGTCTCAGTGCCCTAGGCATTCTGCTTGTTTTCCAGAGAGGTGCAAGTGTAAAATGAATAAATCTTCATTTTGTGAATCTTGATGACAGCTTCTAGCATCAACTGTGTTGCTGGATGGGGGAAAGTCAAAGAAATAAAAGAAAAAAAATCAAGGAAAAAAAATACATCTTTGCCTCCAAAATAATTGCATCTCTCTATCTTTACAGCGTTTATTATTTTGTGCCACTGAGTTGCAAACAACCAGGCCAAATTAGAGTCTTGAGTGATGTGTATGGAAGTGGGTGTTCTTCCCATCAAAGGATTTTTGAAACATCTGAACATCCATATTTTAAGGAAAGGGGGTGGGGATACTCACGCATTCACAAAGGTTCTCAGGCAAGCATTTCGATGGAAAGGACAAAACGGATGATGGTTTTTAACTACGAGAAAATGTTGATGAAGAACATTTTTGAAAAAGGTGAGTCCATCCCCTGAAAATAAAATGGGGCAATGGATTCTGCTGGCAAAGTTGCAGTTTCTCTGGTGGATTTGGGTTCCAGCTTTTACTACCCAGGCTGGAGCTGAAAGCTGGCGTTTTGACAGGAACGTTTGTCACCGTGTGGGGAAGAGATAGATGGTGAATGATGTTTCCGAAGAAATGGGGACAATTCAGGTCTAAGTGCTTTTTTTCTTTCCCAGGAAAATTCCACTTGCAAAAAGATAAATTGGTTTTATCTTGTCTTCTCAGTTCTTGTGATTATTTAAGCAGAGACAATTAAAAGAAATTTCCCCCTCTTTAACCTTTGCAGGGAAGTGGAAAGAAGTTTCCTCCATGGGTAACACCCTTTTCCAGATAAAGCTGTTGGCGCAGGCTAGGAAAGCCCCAGGAGGTGAAGTCACATGGGTATGTAGAATGCATCTCTGGTCGAGATGCTCAGGTCCATGGCAAAGGAGAAGACGGCTTCTTCTGTCTCCAAGTCCCAGGCGTTAATGCAAATCATGCCAGGGAGGAACCCGTAATGTCACCCGGGAGACATGGGCTTGGCAGGCTAGTCACTTGACATTCCCTGCTTCTGCTTTCCAGGTGGGCACAGTGCAGGTCAGGAAGGCAGAACAGCTGTAGAGCACAGTACTTGCAAGTGACGGGACTCAGGTTTGATGGCCGGAACGACCAAGAGTCGGGGCTGAGTCAACACAAAACAGAATGAATACACTGCAGTCAAGAAAACACGGTAGGCAGAGTGGGATAGACTCTCCCTTGGTGCTAGGAGAACCCAGTATGATGGTGAGCTGGGCAAACAGACAGGTGCCACAGTGAGCGGGAAGCTGTCTGTGAAGCTGGGGACGGAGACATGAAGGAATCAGCAACCTCAGATGGCAGCCAGCTTGGGGTCCTTTCTGGAAAGATGAGTGGTGGCTTAGGCTTTGACCCTTCTCCTCCTCCCCTCCCCCTTCTCCCCCTCCCCTCCTCCCCCTCCTCTTCCTCCTCCTTCTCTTTCTCCTCCCCCTCCCCCTTCTTCTCCTCCTCGTTCCCCTCCTCCTAGTTCTACTCTATGAAGTGCTTAGCTGTTCTTTATCCTGATCATCATTAAGTGAAGAGCTCTGAAAGGCTTACTGGTCTGGTCTAAAACAGAGGTCAAGTTCTCTGCTTGGAACAGTGGCCATCATGGCCTGGGGCAGCTGCACTTCAGTGGAGGCTGTGCCGTTTCCTCTTTCCCGCTAACTCCTGGGGAAAGCAGCAAACCCAAAGCACAAACACTTAACAGGTGGGGTGGGGGTGGGAGGAGTCGTTCATCTTTACTGAGACAGAAGTCTCCAGGAGAGAAAAAAAAAATGAAATGATAGGAGTCGGGCGGTAGCGCAGCGGGTTAAGCGCACATGGAGCAAAGCGCAAGGACGGGCATAAGGATCCTGGTTTGAGCTCCTCGCTCCCCACCTGCAGGGGAGTCGCTTCACAGGTGGTGAAGCAGGTCTGCAGGTGTCTGTCTTTCTCTCCCCCTCTGTCTTCCCCTCCTCTCTCCATTTCTCTCTGTCCTATCCAACAACGACGGCATCAATGACAACAATAATAACTACAACAATAAAACGGGCAACGAAAGAGAATAAATAAATAAATAAATGAAATGATGACTCAAGTTCTCAAAGGAATTTGGGTGCAGGTCTGTCTTCCCAGGGGTTGTGAGGACACCTCCTCAGTGCTCAACTGCACTTTTGAAAGAGGGCAAGACACCCCACTGCTGGTGCCGCAGGGCTGTGAGGACTGCTCTCCGGCCCTGTGTGTGAAGGGGAAAGCTTTCTCTGGTGGTGCTGAGTAATATTCCTAGTATTGAGCAAGGGAGCATTCCCATAAAGCATTTTCCCTCTTTCCTCCTCAAGGCTCCTTGATAACATTCCTGGGGATGGGAAAAGGGAGGCTGGAAGGAAGTTTGAAGTCTGAGGGCCAGGGTTTCTGGCCTCTCAGGATGACCAGTTCTCTTGCCAAAGGACAAGGGCGATGGGCAGGGCCTACCTGCTCCTAGCTCCTCCCTAAGGAATTTGACCTGTGATGTTCCACTTTATTTGAATATGTGGATTTTAACATTTTTGGATTGGATGACTCTGGCAAAGTGGTCTCAAGATATTCTTGTCAGCCTTCAAGTTCTGGGCTGTGCTTAGGAAGATGCAAGCATTGTCATGAGTGGGACTTAACATGACCCTGGTAGTCTCCAGGGAGAACAAAAAAGCACGATACTTAAACAACAAAACAAGCAAGCAGACTAGGGGGCCAGGTGGTGCTGTACCTGGTTAAGTGCACTCAGTACTAAGCACAAGGACCTGCGCAAGGATTCAGGTTTGAGCTCCCACTCCCTACCTGCGGGAGGAAAGCTTCACAAGATGTGAAGCAGGTCTGCCGGTGGGTCTCTCTCTCTCTCTCTCTCTCTCCCCCTCTCCTTCTCTATCTCCCCATCCTCTCTCCATTTCTCTCTGTCCTGTCCAATAAATGGAAAAATGGCCTCTAGGAGTGGTGGATTTGTAGTAGTGCCGCACTGAGCCCCCGTGACAACCCTGGAGGCAAAAACAAAACAACAACACCCCCACTCAACAGTTTTCCAGGGAGAGCGGCCACAAGGGCCTTTCTGCTTTTCCAGGTCCAAGGTTAAGACCCACCTCCTCTCTCTCAGACTGTCAGATGAGTAGTCTCCACCCTTTTTTAGGATTCTCCGAAGGCCTGAGCCTGACTTCCTTGCCTACCTACCTTTATAAAGCTGCAGGCTCCCGTTCTCCCATTGAGACTCTCACTAATGAGTGCCTTTTCCTATTCCAACAGCTTGAGTAAAATCACCGTCTCCACTGTCTGGTGTGTCTGGTTGTTGGCCGTCCAAAGTTGGAAATTGTTTTCCAGACCAGAGGGAAACGCAGGTCCCTGTCAAGGCCCATAAAAGACAAGGAACAAGAGGGTTATGGGGAATCAGCAGGAAAGCCCTGAAAACAGTGAGCTGGAGCTCCACTAAGAAAGGAATAAAAGGACGATTTGTATGCAAATGTTTGGGCATTCAAACCCTCCAGCTCCAAGGCAAACATCACATCCTTGGCTTGGCGAGAAGACCCAGGATGCAGAGCCTTGAAAGATGCCCAGGTTGGCCCACGCGTTTCCTTTCTTTTATTATACTTTCCAATCTTATATGTGGCAGCCCTGGACACCAACAAAGCAGATGCCAAGGCTGGAGATGGAGCCAGGGACTGGAAATGGCAGAATAGTACACATTTTCTTTTCAGACGTGCGCCCTTGGCGGCTGGTGTGTCCCGTGATTCCATTTGGAAGTGTCTGTGAGTTCTGTTCCTCTTTCCAACTACAGTCACAAAACAACTCTGGGCAAGAGTCAGTCTCGTGTTTCAGTTTCGGAGGATGAGAAAACGGGAGGTTATTTATTTGCTTATTTCATGGAGAGAGAGGGACCACAGCTGTGAAGCTTCCTTTAATGTGGTGGATGCTGGGCTTGAACCTGGGTCACATTGTCAGAGTGAGTTGTATCTCTAGCCCAGGAGGGACTTTCTGCTTCAGAGATGCTCAGGGTGTTACCATCTCCCTTCTTGGGTCTTCCGGCCTCTTTCCCGGTGTGACAGAACGGTTAGCTGAGCAAGGGGATCGTTGGTGTGTTAAGATACAACTTACACAGCCTCCTAAGATCTAGTACTATTGCGAGCCAACATCAGGTCAATAAGATGCACTTCAGCAGAGATGCTGTGATGTCCCCTGTTGATTCCAGTTCTGCAGTCAATGGGATGACCCCCAGAAGGTCGAGTTTGCTATGAGCTCAGAGCTGATGAGTGACGGACCCACAGGCCTCATATGCAGGCTGGCTGCCTCTGCTTCTCTCTCTCTTTTTAAAAATTATTTTATTATCCTTATTTATTAATTAGATACAGACAGCCAGAAATCAAGAGGGAAGGGAGAGAGTGCGAGAGAGAGAGAGAGAGAGAGAGAGCTGCAACACTGCTTCACCACTCACAAAGCTTTCCCCCTGCAGGTGGGGACCAGGGGTTCAAACCTGGGTCCTTGTGCACTGTAATGTCACTCAACCAGGTGCACCACCACCTGGCTCTTAATTTATTTTATTTTATTTTACAAAATTACATGTCAACATGGGTTTAAATCCATACCATTCCCACCACCAGAGCTCTGAATCTTCAGTCTCCCCACTGCAATCACCATAGTTCCCCTAAGGTTGTAGACATGGGCCAACCATCATCTTTACAACTATCTGTCGGCATTTATACATAATTGCCCCCTTTTTCTCCTGATTCAATCCTCTCTTCCCTTCCAAACCACTCATGACAACGTTACTATCTCCATATGTCCCTCTCTTTCTCCTCCTCTGTCTCCGGGCGCTGATGGAGCTGGAGTTGAGAGCCCTCTTATCTTCCTCCTATCATTCCTCCCCTGCTGGGAGTATGGATCAAGGTTGTTTCTGGGGTGCAGAAGGTGGGAGTTGTGGCTTCTACAATTGCATCGCTACTGAACATGGGTGTTCTGCCTCTGCCTCTCCATCTGTGCGGTTGGCCCACACCTTCCCAGCCGTCCTTGCCAGCACCTTCCAGGCCAGGCTGGACACTCGGGCCACTGCAGCAGGCTGCTGCTGCTCTGTGAGCTCTCTGGTTGACCTTGCCCTCTTGGCTGACTCTGGGCTCTGCACAGGTCCAGAGTGCCAGCAAGTGGGAGGGATGTTGCTGAGACAGTCTGAGGTGACAGCTGCCACCAGTCAGCTCCGTGATGGACCTTTCATGGCTGATTAAGACCAAGGTGGCCAGGGCACCATTCAGCCTCTGGCTTTGGCCTGGAATTATGTCACATTCTGCTGGCAGTGCAGGCCCTTGGGGTCACCAATGTCTGTCGGAGGGAACGGTGGGGTCAAGAGAATCCCCTCTGGGCTCCTTGGTGCTCTGATAAAAATAATTTCAAAGGACATGCGTTCAGGTGTATGCAAAGTAAAGAGAAAGACTCCGGGGATAGATTTCTCCAGGGTCTCTGGGCCCAAAAGCCCAAGGTCAGTGACCAAGGCCCAGCCCCACCCCACCCCTCCTTTGTCCAAGATGTCCTCCTTTATAACCCTTCTTATATCACGCTGGGGCCCGCTTTTCAGCGGCCTGACGGAGTACCTTCCTCTTCATATAGAGCAAAAAGGAAAAAGGGAACCCTTCACCAGGTGATCCTCGGTTCCCCCTGTGCGAACTCAGCGAAGACAAAATACGCTGGTGTGTGATGTCGGTCCCTGTGTGCAAACCTGGTGGGGACAAGCTGTGGCTTCCAGGACCCTCTGCACTGCCTTCAGCACTGATCGAGTCACCGGTGTCTCCCCAGCCGCTGCCCCCAGTGCTCACATACCTGAGGTGCCCCCCGTGGCCTCTTCTGTGCCTTTCTGATGCGGCCAGAGAGCCAAAGGGCTTCACCAGCTTTTGCAAGAAGAGAAGAATCTGCATCGCTCCTGGAGCCCACAGTGAGGCAGGAGTTATCTCTCAGATAGTGTGCATGGCGGCGTGGGGGGGGGGGCAGGAAAGCCAGGAGCTGGGCGTAGGGCCAGCAGGGCGGGCTCCAGGCCTCTGGAGCTTCCTGTCCCTAGCACCGGGCTCCTCAAACTTCCTGTAGATCAAAGCTGATAGTGGGTTTAACTGGCTTTTGTTATTTCAGAGGGGTGGGAAGCAGGAGCTGGGAAGGGAGTGCTTGAATCTGCAGTGGGTGTCTTTCTGTTAGCAAATTTTGCTTTTCGCATCTGAATGTCCCAGCTGGGGCCCTCTGCCCCAGGGCCAGGTCAGACTCCTGGCCCTTCTGGGGTCAGGGGTTCCAATGTGGGAGGAGATGCCTGTATTATCCCTTCAGAATAAGTGTGCAGTTACAAAAAAAAAACCAAACCAGTTTTTTTAAATACTGTCTTATTAAAATGCTGTTGCACCCACTTTCTTTCCATTCCTCTCCTCTCCTCTCCTCTCCTCTCCTCTCCTCTCCTCTCCTCTCCTCTCCTCTCCTCTCCTCTCCTCTCCTCTCCTCTCCTCTCCTCTCCTCTCCTTTATGGAAGTCTTGCTCAGGTAGTGCTGGGGATTGAACCTGGGTCTTTGGAGCCTCAAGCATGAGAGGCTTTTTGCATAACCATTATGCTGCCCCCCCCCCCCTTTTTTCTCCATCTTCAGCCTATGCCTGCCTGCACTTAGACAAGGCAAAGCTGAAGTGGTGCCACCAAGGGCCTCGGACCCTGGAGCCTGCAGTGTTTCCTGTCCGGCCTTCACAGAAACATTAGTTGATTTCTGGCCCAGAGGTCACTGTCCCTCAGGAGCTGAATCCCTGTAACAGGCAAGTCTGAAAAGGGACAGTAGATAAATCCCCTCCCACATTTGAACTCCTGACTCCTGGAAGGGCCAGGTGTCTGACATGGCCCTGGGGCAGACGGCCTGAGCTGGGTCAATCAGGTGAAGCTTAACTGCTGCAGTTCAGATGCTAAAAGCAAAATTGCAAACAAAAAGACAACCATTGCAGATTCAAGCACTCCCTTCCCAGCCCCAGCTCACTGGGTCCCTCTGAAATAATAAAAAACAGTTGAAACCCATATTTGGTTCATGGATTGTGGTCTTTAAAATCTGCACCCCTCCACCTGTCAATCTTTGTTCGTTCAGTGAGTGTTTGTGGAGACTTTCCATACACCAGGGGCTGTGCAACACAGATAAAGTCCCCACTTTCATGGGGCCCCAGAATTTAATGAGAGAACTAAGACAGATTACCTTGCTTTCCAAAAGTACAGCCCAATCCCTGAAGGATTAAGTCACACTAGGAAGATTGGTGTTCTTGAGGATTTCTCTGGGAAAGCCGGGGTTTGCTGGAGTAGCTGTTCTGGGGTGGCAGAGCCTCCTTGAATGTCTGGCCTCACTTAGTTACCACACCCATCGTGAGGCCTTGCGTTGGGTGCTGTTACATGCATGTACATCTCATTCTTTTCCCAGCAAGCCATGGACACTGCTAAAAATGGTAGAACGCAGGAGTAGGTAAAGCTTTCAGTGCCATCTATCTGGTCTTGGTCTGCAGAAACAATAAGGGGGAGGAAACAAGTGCGAGAGGACCAGGCAGACAGCCCTCTGGCGCTTTCCCAGTCTGGGGGGACCCTAAGTTGCCACTTCACTGCTCTGGCCAAGCTCCCCAAGAAACTCAGATATCTGGACCTGAGCAGGCTGTCCACTGCTGGGACTCTGTGTCTCTCTGCTGATGTCGCCAACTTCTCCGGCTCTTGTGGTCTGTGCACCCAAGAGTAAGCGGCTGTCACCAAGTTTGAGAGAGAGAGAGAGAGAGAGAGAGAAAACCAGGCATTGAGGTTTTTTTTTTGTTGTTGTTTAAATTTAATTATGAACTACAAGTCCATTGGATAAGAGGGGTACAATTCCACACAATTCCCACCACCAGAGTTCTCCACCCCACCCCCTCTGTCGGACGATTTCCTATTCTTTATCCCTCTGGGAGTCTGGACCCAGGATCATCATGGGGTGCGGAAGGTGGGAGGCCCGGCTTCTGCACTGCTGTTTCTGCACTGAACATGGCTGTTGGCAGGTGGATCCGTATGCCCAGTCAAGCACTGAGGATTTACAGGGCAAGTTTATTAGGGACCCATGTGGCGGAGACCTGAAGGGTCTTTCCAGCATCCGCATGAACTCAGCTGTGGCCCCAGGTGAGCCTTCAGATGAGTGCTACCCCATCAACAGCACAAGGGCAGCAGCTGGAGAGGCCTCAGGGCCTCAGGATGGCTCAGTAGGTTGCAGCTAGTTTTCTGCTCCTCAGGACTCAGGAGAGAGAGTGTGACTCTCAGCTGGGAAGTCTGGGGCTGGACGTAGAGGGGTAAGCTATCTTCTTGGGGGGCTTTTTCTCATGCATGCTTTTAGTCCCAGGTAGTTTCTCTTCACATGATGGTAAAGACGGCCATAGGAAGCTATGATTTTACATCCTCACAGCTTCAAATCCAAGAGGAAGGAGGCTTTCTTCCATGCTACATGTAGACTATCATTTTCCCTTCCTTCCTTCCTTCCTTCCTTCCTTCCTTCCTTCCTTCCTTCCTTCCTTCCTTCCTTCCTTCCTTTTTTTTTTTTGCCTCCAGGGTTATTGCTGGGGCTCATTGCCTGCACTATGAATCCACTGCTCCCAGAGGCTATTTTTTCCCTTTTGCTGCCTTTGTTGTTTATCGTTATTGTTATCCTGGTAACTTATCTGTTCACTGTACAGAATTGAGCGAATTCATACACAGTCCTCATCCCGACTTTCCCTTCTCAAACACCCGGATTACGAAGACGGGGCGATGACCGAACTCACTGCCTTGAATGAACAAAGGGTGCCCTTCCCAGGACTAATTATTTCAGAAACTTTGAAGGTGAGTTTATGCCTGAGATCTGGATTCGTTAACCTCCCATCAGCCTGGGGAACCTTTCTCTGTGGTATTCTAGATATTCAAAGGAGCTTGACTCCAGGCAGAGCACATTAGCGCACACTCCCTGTTATGGTGGCCTCACCCTGAGGAGCTAATTCAACTTAACAGTATGGTTTGGAAAAGGTGGGAGATATCCTTAGGATGGGACTCACCTTTGTTTTATGAGCATTTCAATAAAGTAATGAAGAGATCCGTTGGAGAGGGCTGCCGGCGGGGACAGGTACTAAATCCTCTCTTCACCGGAGAGAATTTCCTCTGGAAAGGGTTCAACCCCAGTTTCTGGGGAGCCCCTCATTTCCGTGTGTTTGTTTGTGTTTCTCTGAGTGGGTCTTTATTTGCATTTTCATCTCTTCCTCTCGAAAGCTTTTAACCTCATTCCAGCCGCTTTGCAGGTCTTTCATTTAGGGACCTCTCTGGAGAAGGGACACAGACGCCTCTCAAATCCTGTCTGAAAAGAGCTCAGAGGTTGTGACAAGCCAGAGCTCTTTCTAGCACTGTTGCTTCCATAGGGGGAGGGGAGTGGAACGACGGCCAACTTTCTATGAAATTTAATTTTCCAAAGTGGTGACTCCGTCTCTCAGCTCTGCTAGGAGACAGTATGCAACAGGAACCGCTGAGGTATTGCAGGACAGCTCACAGCCTTGTCCTCCCTCCAGTGTCTAGTGAGAGCTGTTGAGGCAGGAATGCCCTGCTGGCATGCCCTCAGATTCCTGACCGAGACAGAGACAACAATTGATTGGTGTTTGATGCTACTTAGTTTTGGGGCTACTGGTTCTGTAGTCTGTCTCTCTCAATACCTACCTATATGTATTATCTAGTTCTATTATATCTTTACCTATTAATTGCTATCTATGCCTGTTAATAGTCTTCATAATTATAGATGCCTTTGCGCTCTTTGTAGAAATAGATCTTTCTAAATAGTTTAATCCCTTTTAAAAAAATATTTATTTATTCCCTTTTGTTGCCCTTGTTGTTTTATGTTGTAGTTATTATTGTTGTTGTTATCGATGTCGTTGTTGGATAGGACAGAGAGAAATGGAGAGAGGAGGGGAAGATAGAGAGGGGGGAGAGAAAGACAGACACCTGCTGACGTGCTTCACCGCCTGTGAAGCAACTCCCCTGCAGGTGGGGAGCCGGGGGCTCAAACCGGGATCCTTACGCTGGTCCTTGTGCTTTGTGCCACATGTGCTTAACCCGCTGTGCTACCACCAAACTCCCAATTCCCCATCTTAAAGGGAGAAAAGTTAAGATAAAAAAGGTTTTTTTTTTTTTAAAAAAATCCCTCTGGGGACCTAGTGGGGGTTATATTGTTATGTGAAAAACTGGGAAATGTTATGCATGTACAAACTATTGTATTTATTGTCTCATGTAAAACATTAATTCCCCAATAAAGAAATTAAAAAAAAAAATCCCTCTGGAATTCACACAATTCGTAACAAGGGAGACTGGATTCACCACCTTAATTTTCTTTTTTTAAAGAGGGAGAGAGAGCAGTGCTATGTCAGTCCAATGCTTTGCATTGTGTATGACTTATAAACCATTTAAAAAAAAATTGATTTATTTTTAGTTTTTAAATTATCTTTATTTATTGGACAGAGACAGCCAGAAATCAAGAGGGAAAGAGACAGAGTCACCTGCAGCTCTGCTTTACCACTTGCAAAGCTTTTCCCCTGCAGGTAGGGACCGGGGGCTTGAACTCAGGTCCCTGAACATTGTAGCATGTGCGCTCAACCAGGCATGCCACCTACCTGGCCCCTGAACCATCTCTTTTTGGAGCTTTCTCCCTCTCCAATTCATGCTGTAAGTTGGAAGTGAGAAACACATCCATCTTGCATTTTAGAAGTTGCGAGAAGGAGACTCAGTATCTCCTATCCTGGCGCCATCCTCTCCTAATGAACAATGAAGTTGGAGTTTGAGCACTCACTGTGGGCTCGGTACAGCTGTCACCCCAATTTACAGACTATGATACTCAGAACTATACGTGGCTCATACTATGTTGCTACGGACACTGAGTTCAAGCCAGACTATAGGATGGTCAGCCATGTATGTAACCTTTCCTCTTCTCTCTTCCCCTCTACAGAGTTCCTTCTCCACGATCTAAAAATGGGTGCAGCTCCCGGGAAGGATGCTCTGTGAGGAGACTCTTTGCCTTCTCTGTCCCCCAGTAGAGGAGATTTTAGCATCTGCCAGATACCTGTGTTGAAGCAAGGTCCTGGAGGCATCACAGAAAGAAGGATCCCCTGGCTCATTCAGCCTGACCCCTGAGGAAGCCCATCGTTCCATGAGCAGGAACTTGCGAGAGGAATTTCCGGTTGACATTTTACATTTAAGAGCTAAATAAATGATAAATAGAAAGTCTCTACAGGCAAACCCAGAGCCAGTTACAGTTGACTTGATATTTGTGACATGGTACCCATGGTGGATTTATTTCCATATCTTAATACTCACTGGAGAGTGGCTGTCTCCCATTATCTATCACTGGGATGTATGTGGAGAGGAAGTGGATGGAGTGTGAGCTGGGCTTCCAGCAAAGACAGATCTCAGCAACTGAACACAACACCTATTAAAATAAGTCCAGCTACAGAGAGACCACACCTTGCTCAAGCCTTCCCTTCCTGCTTTCCCCATGGATGTAGCCGGAACACGCTCTCCTCCACTGTCCTGGCCTGGAGGCCAGGAGGTTCTTGCTTAATTAAGGGTTAACTTGCGCTCAGGGTCCTGAGTAAGTTTCTCTTTTCTTGGTTTAAGCTGCTCTGTTTCTGGGATTGGAAGCAAGATTTTCTGCATCAAAGGTGTAGTGAATGAAATCCCAGTGAGGGCAGTGGTGGAGGTCTTACTGCCTCAGCTTTGGGAGAACCTCACCCAAAAGGTGGGTTGTCTCACAAAGAGATAAATCTTGGGTCCAGGGCAAAAGTGTGAGAGAGGTGGGTATGGAAAAACCAGAGATATGCCCATACTTCTCAGGCTTTGCTTCCAACGACTGGCTTAAGGCTCTTTGCCTCAGCTCCTGGAGACCTGCTTTCTGGGAAGAGTCTCTTGCTGAGGCAGGGCTGGGAGTAGCATGCATGGAGCAGAGTCCTGGGTGCTGGATTTAGAAAGACAGAATTGGGGTAGAGGAGCAAGTTTGAGGGATCGGTGAGACTGAGAAGGGGGTTGGCAAGGGATGCTGATTCACCCTCAAAGATGAAAAGTCTCCAAGCCACGTTGTAAATCATGAAGAGCAGCAGAGGTGTTTGCACAAGTGTGGATGAAAGCTGGCAAGGTCCAGTTTTTAAGTTTATCTATTTTATTTTTGAGAGAGGGAGAGAGAAATACCAGAGCCCTGCTCAGCTCTGGCTTATGGTGGTGTGGGGGATTGAACATGGGACTTTGGAGCCTCCAGCATGGAGTCTCTTTGCAGAACCATTAGGCTAATAGCCCCCACCCAGGGTCCAGTTTTTATAGAGGTGATGTGTCTGTCCTGCCTGTAAGACTAGTGCTTTGACTTGGGAGGTGGTACAGGGTAAAAGTTCCATGCTTACAAGGGTGAAGTCCTGAGCTCCATCCCTGGCATCACAAGACTTGTGCTTCCTAATCAGATCCTTCACTTTTAGCTATTCAGGGACTGCCCCAGGAGAAAGCCAGGAAGGAAGGTTTCTTACAAGAAGATAATATTAGGGATTTCTGGAGGTGGGATTACAGAGCAGCAGCAGCAGCTGTATTTTGCACTCCTTGGTTAACTAGGAATAGCAACGAAGACCACTTGAGAACACAACAAAACAAGATTCCGATTACTGTGGGAACCCACCAAGTCACAGGTGAGTGCCATTACATGTGGCTCATGGACAGAGAGGGGCCTAAGGAGATATTTCAGGGGCCTAAAGCTTGTATATTTTCTGGAGCAGCTGGTAACAGCCTAGCAGTTTGCCAGTTGAGGCACCACCTCCTGTTTGAGTTTTACCAACAAAAAGACTGCTAAAGGGAGGAGAGCACCCCCTGAGACTCACCAAATGGAACTGTGAATCTCCATTGCTACTGTCCTTTGGAGGCTGGAGCAGCAGTGGGGAGGCCCTTTGCTGACACTGGGGGACAGAGAACTGACCAGGAAACTCAGGAGAAGATCTACACCCCAGTGGCCTAGAGGTGGGGCTGTATAGTGTGAGCCTTTTCACATTGTTCTTCTGAAGAATTGGGAAACACAGTGCATAATTGCCTCAGAACCCATGGAGTACAAATGGGATTTGTTTAGAAACTCACAGGGCCAATGAGTGCTGCTGACTTGGCTCTGGCAGCTGGCAGAGCAGCTGAATTGGGCCCATGACTTTGGATAGAAGACTCTTTGCATAACTAATGTGCTCTCCCCCACCCTGTTTTATCTCTTGGTCAGGAGTGAGTAATTAAGCTAAAAAAAAAATCTATAGTTAAAAAGCCTGCAGGTTCCATTAGCCTACAGGGAAGATAAAGAACATAAGAGGGTTTTAGTGGATTGGAAAGTACTAAGAGAAGGACCTCATAACACACCATATACAATAGTGAAACCAAGAAGAAATATTGGAGAGATGAACCAGGTAAAAAGCCCAGACAAAAGCTCCCCAAAAGTAGAAACACATAAGAAAGAGGACAACATCCAAACACTAATTGAGGCATTAGTCACAGGAGTGAGGAAAACTTTTGACAGTAATATAATCACACGGGAAAAGCAAATGAGACTCTGAAAGAAAACACCAATTATCTTGAGGTAATTAGAAAGCTGAAAGCTGAAATAGCTGAGCCAAAAGCACAACTAGCTGAACAAATTAATACAGTATCGGAACAGGGTAACAAAATAGTTGAGCTACAGAAAACAACAGGGGGGAGAGAACAAATAAGTGAAGCAGAAAACAGTTATCGAGATTGAGGGTGAGTTAGAGAAAACTAAGAAGAGATCGTAACAATAAGGTGATATTAGTGAAGGGGAGTCGGCTGATGGTACATGGGGTTAAGCACATGTAGTACGAAGTGCAACAGTCCTGCTTCACTGGTTCAAGTTCCAGCTCCCCACCTGCAAGGGAGGGGATCTCTTCACACGTGGTGAAGCAGGTCTGCAGGTGTCTATTTTTCTCTCCCTCTATATCTTTCCCGGTCTCAAGTTTTCTCTGTCCTATACAAAAGAAAAAGAAAGAAAAGTAAAATGGCCATAGGAATTGTGGATTCTTAGCAGGCTCTGAGTCCCCAGCAATAACCCTGGAGGCATAGAAAAAAAAGTAATATTGGTGAAGGTAAGAGAGAGACAGGGAAGACAGGGACAGAAGAGAGCTTGCTGAGAACTTGGCTGAATTTGATCAATGTCATCAGCATTACTACCACACACCTCTTCTTTTCTGCAGGTCAGCAAGAGCTGGGCACAAATGTGGGAAGTCCACGAAAGACTGGCTTTGGGGACAATGCTCTGGTAGATGTATAGACTGGACTAGAGGCAATGACATCACGCCACCATTATTCAGTCAAAGAAGCAATTAGTAAGAACAAACGGTTCTCATCCCTCCTGGGTTCTATGTTCATTGAACAGATTTCTGGTTTGTCATTTTTCTTGTTGATTGATATATATTGATGAGGTCTGAAAAGTTTCTTCCTCTTTATCCAATGCAGGGATCTCCAGAAGATTCTTGGGAGTCTGGTCACTGGGTAGTATGAACATCTTTTTTTTTTTTTTTTGCCTCCTGGTTTATTGCTGGGGCTCAGTGCCAGCACTATGAATCCACTGCTCCTGGAGGCCATTTTATCCCCATTTTGTTGCCCTTGCTGTTATTATTGCTGTTGCTGTTGTTAGATAGAACAGAGAAATTGAGAGGGGAGGAGAAGACAGGGGGGAAGAGAAAGATAGACACATGCAGACCTGCTTGTGAAGCAATTCCCCTGCAGGTGGGGAGCCAGGGGTCTCAAACTGGGATCCTTAGCCAGTCCTTGCGCTTTGTGCTATGTGCACTTGACCCTTGGCTGACATTGGAGGTAAGGTTTAGGACCTAAAATACCAGATCACTTGTTCAGGCTGTCTGTGCTCAGTAACCTACCTCTGCTATTTACATGATGGTCTAGTGGAGCCAAGGACTGCTGGTTTATTTTGACTGAATTAATGAAGAATTGAGAAATAGAATTAAGAAACCTTTGAAGCCAGAGCAAAGGTCATGAACCACTGGGTGTTGTGCAGGTGAGTGTTCAGGATGCTACTGGCACCCATTGGCAGAGGCTGTCATGCTAACAGGGATGGCACTTCCCCTCTCAAGAAAGAGCTCTCTGGGCTGAAATAGCAGTCGTGTCAGAGCTGACTTTGAGTGATGAGTTTAGTGCAGTGTGCGTATAAGTTGATCTTTAATGACACGTGCTTTGTAATTCAGTGTCACTTCAACTAAAACAGATACAGCTCAGATTGAGACAGTCTGTCAGAGACACATATCTGGGGGAATGGTGTATTAAAGAAAATATTACCCAACCTTGATAGTAACTCACAGTGTGACTTTTCAAAGTCACTAAACTCTGGACCTCAGGGTTCTCACCTATCACCCAAGAAGACTGCAGCTACTTCCAGATCTTCAATTTTCTTTCAGTTCTAAAATGTTATGAATCTGTGGCTGCCCCCAGGGTCTTCTCATCATCTTTCAGAAATCTGTTCAATCTTGCTTATAGATTGTTTTGAGGAGAGATCATGTCAGGCGCTCCCTTATAGATGACTTGACCCTCAAAATTATTTTGAAAAGTTTCCATTGTGCAGAAGGACATTGGATGCAAGGGTTATAAGTTCTTTCTTTGGAGAAAGTATTGTTTCTTTTCTTTCTCTATCTCTCTCTTTTTTTCTTCTGAAATTCAATAGTCTGAACTCAGCCTCCTCACCCAGGAGAAAAGAAAGAAAGGAGACAAGAAGTCAGAAAAATGCTCTGAGACTCAAGGTTTAAGAATTCAAGGATTCTTCCACCCAAGTTTTCATGCAAAAAAAAAGAAGAATTTAACATTTGCTCTATTCATGGCCACTCAATGTTGATTGAAGTTAAGTGAGATACTACTCAGATTGGCTCAATCACTTGGCTTCAACAAATGTTGATTGAGTGAGTGCAGAGGCCTGGGCAGGAGTCCCACACCAAAAATCACCTTAGGTAGCTTGAGATGCTGAAGCACTCTGTATTCACAGCTCCTGAAATATTTTGCAAGGTGGGTATGGAAATGCCTAGTGATGAGCCAATGAGTCAGAGAGCAATTTACAAAGTCTTCCTTCTCCTGGCATCACTTTCCACAGGGATGTGTGACTCATAGACACCCTGTCTCCAGTAGGGGAAATTACTGAGTTTTAAGACAAGATTTTACAGCAGGGCTAAATGGTTTTATCTGCTTGCACTTGGGTCACTGATTATACCACTGCTCTTCTCATAATAGATCTCACAAAGATCTCATTAGCTGTGCACTGACAGTGCATCTCCTGAGCTGATGCCTCTTCTGGTCAGTGCTGGCAATTACATGCCCATCAGGGGGAGTAAGGCTGTGCTACCAGGGAGACTGGGGTTCGAGTCAATGTGGTGCTGGTGGCCCTTAAGTCTGCACCCTCCCTCTCTGATTCCTTCTACTGGGCACAATCTGTGGCTGCATTAGATGCCTCCTCAAGTCTCCTCTAGCTGCCTGGGTTTCATGATCCCGGGGAAACTCATTGATGTCACAGAGAAGAGATTCCAGTGATCTGATCTTGCATCTCTGCCTACAGACAGATAGTTTCTGTTTGTTTAATTTGATTTATTTATTATAGGATAGGGACAGAGAAATTGAGAGGGGAGGGGGAGATAAAGAGAGAAGAGAGACATTGAGAGGGAAAGGGGAGATAGAGAGGGAGAGAGACAGCAAGATACCTGCAGCCCTGTTTTACCACTTGTGAAGCTTCCTCCTTGCAGGTGGGGACCAGGAACTTGAACCTGGGTCCTTGTGCACTGTAATGTGTGGTGCACCGCAGCCTGGGTTTTTATGGTTTCCCAAGATAAGATGACACATTTGAACTACATGTACAAAAAAACCCCCAAAAAACCAGGTAGCAGAAGGGTATGAGTGGTAGATATGAAGCCATTCATACAGTGTTTGGAGGCATTTAAACTGTTTTATAGTATTAGTTTTGCAGGTTTCTGAGGGGGCAGAGCCCAGATGGTGACTTGGAAGCAGGGCTGGCATGAGCTCCAACAAGCAGCAGCTTGTGACCTGGGATTCTCTGGATAGGGTAGGATACTGGGCTGTTAGCAGGAGGGTGAATAAGGGGTCCTAAGGGTGACACCAAGGAGGAGGTCCTATAGCTCACTCTTGGGTTAGAAAATGGAGGCCAGGAAAATCTTTTAATTATTTCTGAAGCTCACCCCCCCCCCCAACCGGCCTTCAGCAGCTGGACAGTCTCTCCTAGCAGGCTTCCTGCTGAGCTATTTCTTTACCAAGATTCCTGGCTCACAAGGGGTGTCATTCCAAGACTTTCACTTTTTGTTTTCCTTCTCTCTCTCTCTCTCTCTCTCTTTTTTAAGTGGCTCGAGCTCTAATTGAGTGACAAAATAGCTGAGCAATCAGAGCCTCATCCCTGCCTGGGAAAGACTACCTGGAGGCTTTTGTTTGTTTTTTTTCTTTTTTTCCCTCAGATACTTCTTACAATTGGCTGTCTTTGCTCAGGCTGCCTGCAGCCAATTCAGAGTGGTCCAAGCTGCAGATTGATTGTTAGGGTTTTTTATTCTATTTTATTTTATTATTATTATTATTATATACGTGTGTCCCTTTTCCCCTTTCCTTCTTCAGGTTGACCAAAATTAACTGTTGTTTTTCCCATTGGTAGGTTACTGGGTGTCCTATTCATTGTTAAAGGAACTTGTTTTCTCTCTACCTCTTCCCCCCCCCTCTCCTTTCTCCCTCCTCCTAGCTAATTTTTTTAAAAAAAATGTTCCTTTCACTGTTTTTTCTCTTTCTTGTTCTTGTCTTTTTTTTTTCTTCCTTAATCCTTCTTTTGCTTCCTGAATTCACTTATACTCATTTGTGAATTATTTTGGGGAAGAAATATGACTCAGAGTGGACTCTCTCTCTCTGTGTCTCTCTTCTCTACTTCCCTTTCTCCTCTTGCTATCCCTAGAATTTACAGTGGACAGTAGATTTGCATAATTGTCTATTCTTGCTTTCCCCTTTTTTCATTTCTATTTCTTTTTCTTTTGGATTTGGTTGCTATTTTTTCTTGGACTAGAGGTGTTGTTTGGCTAACTGGTATTGGTTGAACTGCATCAATATTTGCTTCAGTTACTATTGTTGTAATCTCTGAGGTTGGTGACTGCATTTGTCATAAAGGTCTTTAGTATAGTGTGGCTTATACTCAAAACACAGCAACTGAAGAATGACAACAGAAAAATAAAAAAACACATCAATAAAAAAATGGTTAAATCAAGAGCAAATAAAACCGCTACCACAATGAAGCAAGACAGGAGCCCAGAAGAAACTCCAAATCAGTCAGAAGTAACCATAGATAAAAAAGTGTGCAAGCAATAATAAATCTAATAATCACAGAAAGGAAGACAACTATGGAGGAAAGGGCTATCAGAATTAGGGAAACAACAGATGAAACCCTCAAGGAAAACACAAGCTACCTAGAGGTAATTAGAGAACTGAAAGCTGAAATAGCTGAACTAAAAGGCCAATTAGCAGAATAAGCTAATACTATAACTGAACTGAAGAAAGAAGCTGAGGGAAGGGAAAGCAGGCTAACAGAAGCATAAAGCAGAATTAGCCAGACAGAGGATGAGCTAGAGAAAACAAAGGAAGAGGTAAAAGAGCTCAAAAAGAAATTGAGAGATGGCATTGAAAAAAAACAACAGAGACATATGGGATGATCTCAAAAGAAGTAACATTCGTATAATTGGCCTACCAGAGGAAGAAAGAGAGGAAGGGGAAGTAAACATTCTAGAGGAAATAATAGAATAAAACTTCCCAGATCTAAACAACAGAAAAGACATTAAGATCCAAGAGGTCTAGAGAGTCCCAAACAGAGTCAGCCCAGACCTGAAGCCACCAAGACACATCATAGTTACAATGAAAAGAAGTAAGGATAAAGAAAGGATCCTAAAGGCTGCAAGAGAAAAACAAAAAGTCACATACAGGGGAAAACCCATAAGACTATCAGCAGACTTCTACACTCAAACTCTAAAAGCCAGAAGAGAATGGCAAGATATCTATCAAGCCCTGAATGAAAAAGTGTTTTAACCAAGGATAATATATCCTGTTAGATGTTCATTCAAACTAGATCAAGGGATCAAAACCTTCTCAGACAGACAACAGTTAAAGGAGGCAAACATCACCAAGCCTGCCCTGAAAGAGGTTCTAAAAGACCTCTTTCTTAAAAGAACATCACCATAATACTTGCCATATATCAGAACAAATAAAAAATTGTTGAATAATGGCACTACAATACATTAAATCCGTAATATCAATGTCAATGGCTTAAACTCACCCATTAAAAGGCATAGTGTGGCAGGATGGATCAGAAAACACAACCCAACCATATGCTGCTTGCAAGAACCCCACCTGGCCCAGCAAGACAAACACAGAGCTAAAGTGAAAGGATGGAAAACTATCATAAAGGCTAATGGACCACAAAAAAGTCAGGAACAGCCGTTCTCATCTCTGACACAATAGACTTTAAATTAAATAAAGTAATAAAAGATAGGCAAGGCCATTACATAATGATTAGAGGATCAATCAACTAAGAAGATTTAACAATTATTAACATCTATGCACCCAATGATGAACCATCTACATACATCAAACACCTACTGAAAGAACTACAAAAATATATCAATAGTAACACAGTATTACTTTTGCAGGTTTCCAAGTGTTTTTGGATTCCTGAAGTCAGAGGGTAGTTGCCTGGTTGTGCACACAGACAGTCTGAGATAGAATGGTGACACAAAAAGGTCACAAATATGTATACAATCAGAAAGCCACAATTCGACTTTGGTTGTTTGGGGGGCCTGGGGCTGCTGCCCCTTCTTTTCAATTTGGCAAAATACAAACTGATTTGGCTTGGCACTTAATCCCAGATGGAGCCCTTCAAAGCGGGACATTTCACTGTGATTTCTTTTTTTCCAGATGTAAATATACAGCAACATTGCAGTTAAAAACCTGGAATTGTATTAGGCCATAAATTATGTTGGACACATAATAATGTTGAATTACTGGGGGAGTCTGTCAGCCGGTGGTGGCACTGCCAGCACATAGTCTGTCCACACTTGCACCCATGCTTGCACTTGCTCTGCAGTGAATTAGGTCCTGGGGATCAGTGTCATCAGGGCTCTGATGGAGCCCAGACTCATGGATAACAGGTGCACCAGAGTGTGTCCAACGCCAAGGGCCCTGGGACAGGGGGATCACTGATATACTGACTTCTTCACTGAGTGTGCCAGCTTTTAAATAAATATTTTATTTACTGTAATGATAGATGCAGAAGGAAAGACACATAGACTGAGGAAGGGGGGAGAGAGGGGGGAGAGAGGGAATGCATAAGAGAGAGGGAGAAAGAGATGGAGAGAAGAGGGAGAGAAGGAGAGCTAGAGGTGGAAGAGGGAGGGAGAGAGAAGGAGAGGGAGGAGAGGGAGGAGAGAGAGGAGAGGGAGAGGGGGAAGGAGATAGAGGAGGAGAGAGAGAATCAGACATCACTCTAGTACATGTGCTGCCAGGAACTGAACTCGGGACCTCATGCTTGAGAGTCCAGTGCTTTATCCACTGTGCCACCTCCCTGACCATCCTATTTTTTTCTATGTTCCCATCTTCTCTTCCTTTCCAAGTCACACCTACACCTATTACTATGTCCAAATGTCCCTCCCCCTTTCCTCTTCTCTCTCCAGGTCCTGATGGACTTGGGGTTCAGAGCCCTCTGGTCATCTTCCCCTATCATTTCTCCCTCTCTGGGAGGATGGACCAAAATTCTTTATGTTGAACAGAAGGTGGGAGGTTTGACTTCTATAATTGCTTCTCCACTGGACATGGGTGTTGGCAGGTGGATCCACATACCCAGCCTGTTTCTGTCTTTCCCTAGTGGGGCAGGGGCTCTGGGGAGGTGGGGTTCCCGGACATATTGGGGAGGTCACCTGCTCAGCTGCCCCATTTTTTTTTAAGAGAGAGGAGAAAAAAAACAAAACAAGGGAGTTGGGCGGTAGCACAGCAGGTTAAGCGCATGTGGTGCAAAGTGCAAGGACCAGCATAAGGATCCCAGTTTGAGCCCCTGGCTCCCCACCTGCAAGGGAGTCATTTCACAAGCGGTGAAGCAGGTCTGCAGGTGTCTGTCTTCCCCTCCTTTCTCCATTTCTCTCTGTCCTATCCAACAATGTCGACATCAATAACAATAATAACTACAACAATAATGAAAAACAACAAGGGCAACAAAAGGGAAAATAAATAAATATTAAAAAAATTAAAAAAAAAAGAGAGGAAGAAAGAGATGGGTGAAGGGAGAAAGACAGAAAGAGGAGTGATCCACAGCCATTACTTCTCTGTCTGTGGATCTTCCCTGGTGCCAGGCCTGGGGTTCCTGTGCTTTGCTGGGAATGCAACACCCAGGGCTTCCTTCACAGCCAGCGTGTGCTGTAGTGGCTGAACCAACCCCTGTCCTAGCCGCCATGTTCTTGTGTTGTTCTTGTGGAGAAGAACAACATGAGGCTCTGGGAGAAGTAGACAGCAGGGGAGCCTTCCTAGGCTGGTGCTTCCGTCCCACGCTGGCCGGCACATCAAGGACAGAAGCTTATGTATGACTCACTGTACAGAGACGAGGTCTGGCCTCCCTTTCCTTTTCTGGCCCAGAACTTTCCTATGTGAGCAGAATGATAGAGCTCTCTTTTGTGATATTCCTGTGCTGACTGAGAAATAATATGGCAGCAGGGTGATGGTGCCGATGCCTGTCTGTGGACGGGACCTGCAAGGTGGAAGCCCCCAGTCCTGCTCTCAGACCAACGAGTTGAGTAGTTCAGGGAGTGGTTGCAGTCCCTGGTGAGGCTGCCGGGCTTCATGGACCTCAGCGCAACAGGTCAAGTCTAGATGCCAAATCCAGATGACCTGTTCTGGTCATCCGGGGTAGAGGGCCCTCTTCTGAGCGACTTCATGTGCAAATCCCAGTGGCTCAGGGTATGGGAGGGCACACCTCACTCTAGAGAGCTCTGGGAAGAGACAAGCAACCCTCCTGGCCCTCCATCCTACCAGCCAGCCAGATTATGCGTCAAGATGGATGCACTTGTGCTCCAGGCCGGGAGGACCGCGGCCATCAGTTAGCTCCTCCACACCGAGGGCTAGCAGGCAGGTAAGTGAGTGTAATTGTGTGGGTGAGAGCTGGAGTACCTCTGGGGCTGTGTGAGTGTGTGTGTAATCACAAGTCGAGGACTATCTATTCACATCTTGTATTTGCAGAGTTCTCTGCAGCAAGGGAAGGAAACAGAGCAGATGAATGCTATTTATATTGTCATATTTAAGAACTAGTAAATATTTTCTTTCTGATTCTTCCTTATTTTATTTTTTGCTTGGGTGGGCGTAGTCAATTCTCAGATGGGCACTCGGATAAAACCATAATCTGTTTGTTCCGTCCACAGAACAGTTTACAGAGCATTATCTTGTAAGATGCTCCCAACAGTCCCACAAGGAATCTCACTCATTCATACTCACTCAAGAGATATTCTTGGAGCTTCTGTTGTTTGCCAGGTATGTGGAGTCCTGGACTGAGGAGGGCACTTAAGGGAAGAAAAACATCTTGTTTCTGGGGAGACAGAAAAATCCAGGTAGAAAAAAGAGTAGATGATGACAGTGCCAACAGGCAATACTGACCTTAAACCAAAAGCAACCAACTAGATCAACAGCAAAATGGGCTTATTCGGAGACAACCAATTTGGGGACAAGGACAAAATAAAGCGTGGGAAGTGCAGCTTTATGGCAAGACGCCCCTTCTGTAACGTGTGCTAAACCAGGGTTGCCACCACCTGGCCCCAAGACGCCCCTTCTGTTCCCCAAAGTACCCACTCCTAAGGTTCCCATGCCATCACAGCAGACACCTCTCCGGCTCTCTCCTGATAGTTTCCAGAGTCTTCCAGTTTGGTGGTGGTTGTTATAATGGAAAGTTCATTTGCTTCAGTTACCTCTATCCCACATTCGGGGAAGACACAAAAAGAAGACGCAGTACTGCATCATTCAGGACAAAACGACCGGAACTGGAGGCAATGGTGTTCAGTGAAAGAAGTCAAGCAGTAAAGGCACCCACCGCCTGGCTTCACACATACATGGTTTCACCCACCACCCATTTTGTAAATGAAATTTGATTACCAGGGAGCCCAGCCTAGCCCTTCGCAAATCCCCTCTGGCTGCTCTGCCATCACAATGGTTTAGACAAGGGGGCACAAGGTCCTCAAAGCTGAAAGTATTTCCTGTCTGGGCCTGGACAGAATCCTTGTTGATCCCTGATCTTAGGCACCTGGGGGAAATTTGCTTTTGCAACATCTCATCTTCCCACCCTCTTGAACATCCTGAGGTTTTGTTGTGTTAGACACTTGCTGAAACAATGCCTTTAAAATAACATTTTAATAAAAGATATATATATATACCTGAGCACCACTCAGCTCTGGCTTATGGTGGCACTGGGAATCGAATCTGAGATCTTAGAGCCTCAGGCATGAAAATCTTCTGCAAAACCATTTTGCTGTCTCCCCAGCCTCAGGAACAATGCAGTTGTCCCTAGCTCCCAGAGGTTAAGTCCTCATCTTTTAAATATGACCTTAGCTGTCATGGTAGAGAGGTCTTCACCATCTTAGCTACATGTCACTCATCAGCATTTAGCTCACACCACCTGTTTCACCACCTGCTGAGCATGTCTTTTGTGAAAATAAATATGCAGGAAACTCTACTTAAGTAAGTTTGGGAGTGTCCACACCTGCTCCAGCAGAAAACTACAAGTCCCAGCATGCCTTACACCCCAGACAGGAAGTGATGCGGATGTCTTCCTCCAGGAGTAGGGGAAGGGAATCTCCTCTTTGACCTTCAGTAGCCCCTCTACCACTCATGCTCTGCTCCACAACCTTGGCTAGGTCATCTGCCCTAGTCAGAACATTTTCTCCACTGGTGTGGGAATTGCAGTCATAAAGCCCTTTTCTCACCAGGGATAATTTAGCCCCCCTCCCACTGAGGATGGCAGACTGCAGAGGGACATTGGTGCCTCCCAGAAACAGTTCCCCCAATTCCTCTGCTACAGCAGATTGTTTCTGGGCTGGCTCAGCTCCAGCATCTTTGTGTGGTCCTGGGTCAGGAGATAACGCTGTGAATAACAAAACAGAGTCACAGAAGCACCTGCAGGATTAATAGGTGTCTTCCCAACACACACACAATAGACAGCGATGATTCCAGAGAAGCTGCTCCTCATTTTGAATTCCCAGTTGGGAATCCCAGCCCCTGAGATCCCATCCCTGAGGCAAGCCTGAGTGGACGGCTGTGTGCAGTACTGTACCGGCTGTGCCCCCTGTCAGGCTACCCAGCAACCCCCCTTCCACCCTGCCCCCAACCTCTTATTTTATTTTTAATAAGCTCAGTGAAATAGGGACAAGGGATTTTTTTATTAGTGATTTAATAATGATCAATAAGATTGTGGGATAAGAGGGGTACAATTCCATACAATTCCCACCACCAGAGTTCCATGTCCCATCCCCTCCATTGGAAGCTTCCCTATTCTTTATCCCTCTGGGATTGTGGACCAAAACTCTTTGTGGAGGGTAGGGGTAGATAGCACAATGGTTATGCAAAGAGACTGTCATGCCTGAGGCTCCAAAGTTCTTTATGGGGAGTAGAAGGGAAGTTCTCTGGCTTCTGTAATTGCTTCTCCACTGGCCATGGGTGTTGGCAGGTGGACCCACACCCCCAGCCTGTTTCTATCTTTCCCTAGTGGGGCTCCTTTGCTGAATATAAATAGACCTGGGTCCTGGATCAGATCAGTGGGGTTTATAGTTAACAGTATTTATATATTCTTCCCATATTCTTCCCAGAGCTTCTCTCTGTCCCCATCCAACTTTCTAGTCCTATTCCCAACTCTGACATGATCCTCCCAGAAAATACTTTTAGCCCACCTGAATGTTATTGGGCTCAGGACTTCCCCCCCCAATTAATGTTTTAAAGTCGACAGTAAATACAATAGTTTGTACAAGCATAACATTTCTCAGTTTTCCACATAACAGAACAACCCCCACTAGGTCCTCTGCCATCCTTTTCCAGGACCTGTACTCTTCCCCTCTCACCCACCCCAGAGCCTTTTCCTTTGGTGCAATAATGATTTTTTTTAGGATTAATTTTCTTCTTCTTTTAAATTAATTATTGGATACAGACAGAGAGAAATTGAGAGGGAAGGGGAGATAGAGAGGGCAAGAGACAGAGAGACACCTGCAGCTCTGCTTTACCACTCACAAAGCTTTTCCCCTGACGTGGGGACCAGGGGGCTTGAATCTACAACCTTGTGCACTGTAATGTGTGCACTCAACCAGGTGTGCCACCACCCACACCCTTTTTTCTTCCCTTTTAAAAATCATATCTATTTATTGTATAGAGACCGTCAGAAACTGAGAGGAGAGTGGGGATTGAGAGGAAGAGGACATTATGACTTCTCCAGGACCATTTGCTCATAACCCCTGAACTCCGACCTCCAGGGTCATGGGACGCCAGTGAAAGGCCTCTGCCATCGTTCTGAGGTCCACGGTCAGAGGGCGACTGAGTGCAGGCCTGCCTCTGCTGCACTGGTTTGACAGAAGGAAATACAGACGCGGCGAGCTTTAAGAACATGAAGGGTTCATCACCTGGGTACAGATGCCTGGAGACTTCTCAAGCCACCTGTTGACTTACTAAGACTACAGAAGAAATTAATCATGGACAATGGTGACAAATGAGCAAAAGACAGCAACCAGCTGAGCAAGTCAGGTGTGTGTGTGTGTACAGAGGGGGTCAGTCATTTAAATAATGAAATTATGTACTCTGGTCTTGGAAAATATCCTCTCCTCCTACGTGAATTTTTCTAGTCTTCTAGCATTAAGACCATTTTATATTATTTATTTTTAAAAAATGGTTATTGCAACAACAATAATAACCACAACAATGATAAAACAACAAGGGAAACAGTGGATTCATGGTGCAGGCACTGAGCCCCAGCAATAACTCTGGAGGCAAAAAAAAAGTTTATTATATGCGGTCTTTTAAAAAAAATTACTAGTGATTTAATAATGATGAACAAGATTGTAAGATAACAGAGGCACAATTCCATACAATTCCCACCACCAGAGTTCCGTATCCCATCCCCTCCATTGGAAGCTTCCCTGTTCTTTATCCATCTGGGAGTCTGGACCAAAATTTTTTATGGGGAGCAGAAGGTGGGAGTTCTGGCTTCTGTCATTGCTTCTCCACTAGACATGGGTGTTGGCAGGTGGATCCACACCCTCAGCCTGTGTCTGTCTTTCCCTAGTGGGGCAGGGCTCTGGGGAGGTGGGGTTCCAGGACACACTGGTGAGATTGTCTGCCTAGGGAAGTCAGGTTGGCATCATGGTAGTGTCTGTAACTTGGTGGCTGAAAGACATTGAGATATAAAGCAAATTGCTCAAGAAACATGCACCCAAAGGTGAGAATAGGGCAAATAAAACTAGGGGTCTTCTTGTAGGAGGAGGCTGGGAAGTCTTTTTTAGGTATACTCATGTGGCCCATGACTTCTGTCATTTTTGCCTGAGTCTGATTGTTAGGATTCAGAAGGACTAAAACTATTGTCTGGGGAGATGGTGTCAGAGTTGAGAATAGACTAGAAAGCTGGGCTAGAGTAGAGAGAAACTCCCCAATATGAGAGAAATTACAGAAGCCAGAACTCCCACCTTCTGCTCCCCATAAAGAATTTGGCCCAGAATCCCAGAATGATAAAGAACAGGGACGCTTCCAATGGAGGGGATGGGACATGGCACTCTGGCTGTGGGAACTGTTTGGAACTGTACCCCTGTTACCTTTCAATCTTGTTCATCATTATTAAATCACTAGTAAAAATAAATAAAAAAGAAGCATTAACTTCTGTAATTATGTAGTTACCAGCCTAAACACCAATAAAGCTTTGCCTGTTAAAATCCTAAAAACAAAGGTCATATAGAAATTCCTCAGAAAGAAAAAGATAATTCCTCCCCTTTCTCAATTTCATTTATTTATTTATTTTTACTTTCTTTGTTCACAGTGTCCTTCCAATCCTCTTTCACTTACTCCCTAACTGGACATAAAATAACATTGGAATTTATTTTTCAGGATTTACTGTCTTTACTGAATAAAGTTCTACGGCCTCCAATTCTCATTTTAAAGTGTTTGCCCCCCAATTCTCATTTTAATGTGTTTCACTGGACTATTTTATATCCTCTAAGGGGAGAGGAGAGGGGATGAGAGGAAAGGAGAGGGGAGGAGAGAGGAGGAGAGGAAAGGAAGGGAGGAGAGAGGAGAGGGGAGAGAAGGGGAGGAGAAAGGAGGGGAAGACAGAAGGGTGGAGAGGAGAGAGAAAGGAGAGGAGGAGAGGGGAGGTGAAGTTGCATTGCCTTTTGGAAGTGATCCTGGCTTGTTTGTTTCTTTTGTATAAAAATCTTTCTATCAGTGGATCTCCAGCTTCACTAGGGCCTCTGCTCCCACAGGGGGCTGGTTAGGTTTGCATGTTTTTGATCTGTCATTCCAGGGTTTAAATCATGTTCGTGTCTGGGCCAGGAATGATACGGTCTGAAAGATTTCTGCAGAATTGGTGTGTAAGAGCTTCCTTCTTTGGGTTCTGAGCATCCTGGTCTTAATTGGAGGAAAAAAAAAAAAGAAAGAAAGAAAAGAAAAAAAAAGGACCTTTCTTCTGAGCTGCCTAAGCGTGCCCATCCTAAACACGGGAGAAAGTGAAGCCAAGTTTCATTTTGAGAAGTAGTTTTAAAAATATTTCTCCTAGGCATCAAGCTGTGGATTTTTTCTTCTTCTGATGGAGGTGCTCAGAGCCTTCAGGGGGCTGAAGAGAGAGCTGACATCCCCTTCCAAATGCTGAGGGGAGTGTGGAAGATAGAGCCAGGCTTGGGAAATTAGCAACCAGAGATGTGCGTCTTTGGCACCTGTTTTGATTATTGAATTAAGGAAGTTCTGGCAGCTACGTTGGGCTCTGCCAGATGTTGAAGAGTCCATCTGAGAGGGAGCGGAGAGGTTGTCAGCAGGCGAGAGAATCACTCATTTAAAGAATAAACTGTCTGGATCAAGTTCTGTTTAGGTTGTCAGAGCTCATCGCCAGTGTAATAGAAGAGCAAGAAAGCAGAGCAGCTTCTCACCGTGGGGAGAGAGCCCAGCGGTCAGGGCAGGCCGCTTCTCCGTAGCAGTTTGGTGCAGAGAATGCTGGGAGGGGGCTCTCTCTCTCAGCGGCAGGGAGGGCTGCTGTTGTGCCCCGGAGGCCTGGGGGCAGAGCTGGCGGGGGATAAGGTAATCACCCACTTCTCTCCTGGTGCGAGAGCCACCCAGCAGCTCCGGAAGAAGGAGGTGCCTCTGAGACCGCAGAGTGTCCACTGCAGACACACACGACTGCCCACAGAGACACACATGCCCTGAACACGGAGAGGCACACACACATGCACAGGGGTAGTGCACGTGGCACACATAAGCTAACATGCACACTTGCAAAGCTACACAAACACTTCAGCCACCAGGTTCCGGATGCCAGCATGATGCCGACCAGGCTTCCCTGGACAGATGACCCCACCAATGTGTCCTGGAGATTCCCCAGAGCCCTGCCCCACTAGGGAAAGAGAGAGGCAGGCTGGGAGTATGGATCCACCTGTCAACGCCCATGTTCAGCGGGGAAGCAATTACAGAAGCCAGACCTCCCACCTTCTGCAACCCACAATGACCCTGGGTCCATGCTCCCAGAGGGATAGAGAATGGGAAAGCTATCAGGGCAGGGGATGGGATGGGATATGGAGATCTGGTGGTGGGAACTGTGTGGAGTTGTAAGCCTCCTATCCCACGGTTTTGTTAATGTCCCCTTTCTTAAATAAATAAAAAAAAGCTACACAAACACACCGTGTGCACACACACTGACGTGACCAACTTGCATACGTCACACGGAATATGCAGGTGAGCATGTGAACAACACACATGGCAGCACGCCTCCCGCACAAATTCTGCTCCACTGTGCTCGGGTAACACGCACTCCCCCTGGCACATAGTGGTCTTTACAGGTGGCACCAGACACAGCAAGGACCTGATACTTCCCAGCCCGGGGCCCAGATGTCCTGCAAGGGAAGATGCGGCATCTCAGCCGACCGATCCTGAGTTTCTCTCTTAGTCCCGGTCAGCTGGAGATGTGTAAAGCCAGTTCTTAGCAACATCACCCCACCAGATATTCGTCGGGATGTGGCATCATCTAAGTTCATTTCCCACGTCTACGCTCGACCGGACCTGCCAATATACGCGGATATCTTCGCCCACCCTGTTCAACGCTTGACGTCTCATCACCCAATCTGGTCCCCTATGCCTACACTGAACTTCTCTGTTCCAGTCTCTTGGAAACAGAGTTGGCAGTCAGCTGAGGTCAAGAACAAACACCTCATCACAGACCCCTGCAAGCGTCAATCCGGCTTTGACCTAGCACGTTATGACTGGGCCCTCCTCAATCGCTATCGAACAGGCCATGGCTGGTGCGCTGCTATGTTCCATCGCTGGGGGGCCAGAGATGACCCGAACTGCCCCTGCGGCTCCAGACAGACTATGACCCACATAGTCAACGACTGCCACCTCTCCAGATTCAAAGGAGGTCTCGAAACTCTACATCAGGCTCAACCAGACGCTGTTGACTGGCTACGGAAGAAGGGCAAACGCTAGAAGAAGAAGAAAGCAGATAGTGAGTTTTGCTAATTGGTCAGTCTCCTGGGAGTTTGCCAGAATTCACGTCTGTGATGTTGTTGGCATGATGAGTCACACGGATTGCTTTTCACATGGCGAGTCAAGCCAGCATTCTCGGAATCCATTCCACTTCATTAATCAACATCACGGGTATTAAATCAACGCGAGGACATTGCTGGGTTTAATTTGCTGCTATTTAATCAGAAATGTGTATGTTTGTAAAGAATATGAGTGTGTGAAGCTGGGTGGCACACCTGGTTGAGCGCACACACTACAGTGCGCAAGGACCCAGGTTTGAGCCCTCGGTCCCCACCTGCAGGGGGAAGGCTTTGCGAGTGGTGAAGCAGGGCTGCAGGGGTCTCTCTGTCTCCCTTCCTCTCTATTTCCCCTTCCCTCTCAATTTCTGGCTGTCTCTATCCAATAAATAAAGATTATTAAATTATTTAATAAGTAATTTAAGAAAGAATATGGTATGTGGTTTTTGTTGATGCTGTTTTCGTAGTGTCTCTAGGTAGTTTTGGTATTCGATTTTTGTTGGTTTCATTAAAAAAAAAAAGACAAGAGCTATTCCCTCTTCCTTTGTGCTCTGATGAATTTTTGTAGCACTGGTTTTATTTCTTCCTTAAATATTTGATAAAGTTTGCTAGTGAAGTCATCTGGGTCTCAGAGTTTTATTTATGGGGAGGTTAGTTTACAGAGTCAACTTCCAAAGTAAATAATGTGGTATTCAAGCAAAAAGCACTCTTCTCTGATCAGTGCTGATGACTGGTATCTCTTTCTCTTTTTTATTAGTGATTTAATGTTGATTTACAAAGTCACAAGCTAACAGGGCCACGACTCTGCACCGTTCCCACCACCAGAGTTCTGTGTCCTCAGTGCCTCCCTCAGTCCATTCTTAACCTGGATCCCGCGGCAAAGAAGTGGCTCGCTTCATTCCTGTCCCACATCTTGGAATCTGAGTCTATGCCCAAAGTTTGGCGTCGTGCGAAGATTATAGCGGTTTTGAAACCAAAGAAAGACCCAACACTGGCCGCCAGCTATAGACCAATTTCTCTCCTCTCCGTGTGTTACAAACTCCTTGAGAGGCTGTTTCTGTCACGTATTTCTCATCTTACAGAGAAATTCCTATCACCCGCCCAAGCTGGTTTCCGCCCAGGAAGATCTACCTGCGAACAAGCCCTGGCCCTCTCAACTTACATTGAAAATGGATTCCAGAAGAATTTAAAGACGGGTGCTTTTTTTGTTGATCTCACAGCAGCCTATGACACGGTCTGGCACCGTGGTCTCCTAGTCAAGATCTCAAGATGCCTGCCTCCATGGGTGGCCAACACTATATCGTTTCTTCTCCAAAACAGAAGATTCTGGGTGCATCTGGGTGACAAGTCTAGCAGATGGAGACTTGTCTCAAGTGGCCTCCCCCAGGGCTCTGTTCTGGCTCCTACGCTATTTAATATTTACATCAATGACCTTCCAGAAACTTCTTCAAGGAAGTTCATCTACGCCGATGACATCTGCTGTGCAACTCAGGCATCCAAGTTCGACATCCTCGAGGAAACACTCACGAAAGACATATCTCTGATATCTGATTACTGTAAAAAATGGCGCCTAATCCCTAGCACTGCAAAAACGGTATCATCTGTTTTCCATCTACACCATGCCTCGGCCTCGCGTGAGCTTAATGTGCAGCTTGGCGATACGAGAATCCGGCATGAAGCCCAGCCAGTCTATCTTGGTGTTACTCTCGATCGCACTCTGTCATTTCACGAACATCTCATAAAAACTGCAGCAAAGGTGGGCGCGAGGAATCACATCATTGCAAGACTGGCCAGCTCCTCATGGGGCACGAGCGCTTCCACACTGCGATCATCATCTCTGGCATTATGCTATTCCACTGCAGAATACTGTGCCCCAGTATGGTTCCGTAGCCCCCATGTCCACTTGGTCGATTCCAAATTATATTCCTCCATGAGGATCATTTCTGGAACCATCCATTCCACCCCGGTTCCATGGCTGCCAGTTCTTAGCAACATCGCCCCGCCAGATATTCGTCAGGATGCGGCATCATCTAAGTTCATTTCCCACGTCTACGCTCTACCGGACCTGCCAATATACGCAGATATCTTCGCCCACCCTGTTCAACGCTTGACGTCTCATCACCCAATCTGTTCCCCTACGCCTACACTGAACTTCTCTGTTCCAGTCTCTTGGAAACAGAGTTGGCAGTCAGCTGAGGTCAAGAACAAACACCTCATCACAGACCCCTGCAAGCGTCAACCCGGCTTTGACCTGGCACGTTATGATTGGGCCCTCCTCAATCGCTATCGAACAGGCCATGGCCGGTGCGCCGCTATGTTCCATCTCTGGGGAGCCAGAGACGACCCGAACTGCCCCTGCGGCTCCAGACAGACTATGACCCACATAGTCAACGACTGCCACCTCTCCAGATTCAAAGGAGGTCTCGAAACTTGACATCAGGCTCAACCTGACGCTGTTGACTGGCTACGGAAGAAGGGCAAATGCTAGAAGAAGAAGTCCCTCCCTCCACTGGAAGCTATAGCAGTTCTCCTAAGGCTGCAGATAAGGGTTCACTATTCTTTCTTATTATTTATTTATTTATTTTAAAAAGTAGACATTAACAAAACCATAGGATAGGAGGCTTACAACTCCACACAATTCCCACCACCAGATCTCCATATCCCATTCCCTCCCCTGATAGCTTTCTCATTCTCTAGCCCCCTGGGAGTATGGACTCAAGGTCATTGTGGGATGCAGAAGGTGGAAGGTCTGGCTTCTGTAATTGCTTCCCCGCTGAACATGGGCGTTGACAGGTGGATCCACACTCCCAACCTGCCTCTCTCTTTCCCTAGTGGGGCAGGGCTCTGGGGAAGCAGAGCTCCAGGATACATTGGTGGGGTCGTCTGTCCAGGGAAATCTGGTCGGCATCATGCTGGCATCTGGAACCTGGTGGCTGAAAAGAGAGTTAACATACAAAGCCAAACAAATTGTTGACCAATCATGGACCTACAGGCTGGAATAGTGCAGATGAAGTGTTGGGGGATACTCACTGCAGACTATTGTGTACTTTTGCTTTCAGGTGTATATTTTGCCCTAGTTTATGGATACGTGTGAACATATGCTCTGTCTCACGGGACCTGGTCTATATCTAGGTTTTGGGACTTTGTTAGGAAGGGGTTCACTATCATTTCTACAACTATCTGTCTGTATTTGGATATATTTGGCCTTTTTTTTTAAGGGTCCTATCTTCTTTTCCTTTCCAAGTCACACTTACACCTCTTACTACATCCAAATGTCCCTCACCTTTTCCTCCTCTCTCTCTGGGTCTTGATGGAGTTGGAGTTCAGAGTCCTCTGTTCATCTTCCCCTAACATTTCTTCCCCTCTAGGAATATGGAACAAAATTCTTTATTGGGTGAAGAAGGCGAGAGTTGTGGCTTCTCCACTGGACATGGGTGTTGGCAGGTGGATCCACACCCCCAGCCTGTCTGTCTTTCCCTAGTAGGACAGGGCTCTGGGGAGGGGAGGCTCCAGGACACATTGGGTGAGGGCGTCTGCCCAGGGGGGTCAGGATGGAATCATGGTGGCATCTGCAACTTGGTGGCTGAGGCCGCTGATGCCTCAGTTGTAGTTGGTGGATTTTGTTAAGGCCGATAGTTGTAGCTATTTCTTGTTTGAGGGGAGGGGCGATCTGATCTGTTCCCTGGTAGTCCATGACCACACCTCCTGGAAGTCTGTTCCGTACGTATATCCAGGGAGTTCAACTGAAGCTCAACCCCAAGGTCGGGGGAGGGCCTCACAAGGCCCCTGTCTCTTTTAAGACAGAACAGGTTCAGCCTCTGACACATTAAGTAACTGACCCAATTTCACTGTCTGGTAATTGACAGAGCCAAGCTTTGAATCTAGATTGATCTGAATTCACTACAAAAACACAAGTCAAGCCAGGGATCAAAGACTGCCAAGGCCATCCTCTGTGTGCGCCCAGGTGGGAGCCTGGTGTAGAGACCCCTGGCAGTGCTCTAATGGTGTCGACCACCCGCAAGAACAGAGCGTCACCACAGTGTGTTTCTCTAGGAACTGGCGTGGCCACTTTCTGAGCCAAGCAGACGGAGAAGGAAAGTGGGTCACTCAGAAAACCCTCTTTTTTTTTTTTTTTTGCCTTTGGTTGTTGGGGCTTGGTGCCAGCACTACAAATCCCAGAGGCTCCTGGTAGCTATTTCCCCTTCTTCCTCCCTCCCTCCCTCCCTCCGTTCCTCCCTCCCTCCGTTCCTCCCTCCCTCCCTTCCTCCCTCCCTTCCTTCCTTCCTTCCTTCCTTCCTTCCTTTTGTTCTTTCTTCCTTCCTTCTTTCCTTCCTTCCTCTTCCTTCCTTCCTTTCTTTCTTTCTTTCTTTCTTTCTTTCTTTCTCTCTTTCTCCCTCTCTTTCTTTCTTTCTTTCTTTCTTTCTTTCCATTTTATTCTCTAGGACAAGATAAATTGAGAGGAGAAGGAGAGATAGAGAGGGAGAAAGACAGATACCTGCAGACCTGCTTCACCGCTTGTGAAGAGTCCCCATTGCAGATGGTGAGTGAGGGCTCAAGCCAGGGTCCTTGTGTGGGCCCCTGCGCTTAGAACTATGCGCACGACCAGCTGCGCTACTGCCTGGCTCCTCAAATCCTCTTCTTTACAGGTGGGGGAAACTGGGATTCCAAACAGAGTCACTACAGTTGCTGAGTTCAAGACTGGGTGAATTGTCTGAAAACAAGCTCTCCAGGTGAGAGGAACACAGATTTATGTTGGGTACCAGCCACCTAAAAAGGTAGCAGGCTCACACCTCCCCAAACCATCTTAGTCCCATGCTGGATCTTAGGGTTTAAAAAGTGATAGAAAGGGAGGGGGACCTGGGGAAGGGACATCTGGGTGAGGAGATCCAGTCATCAGACCATGTCTCTGGCATCCATCCTTGGTTGAGTCAACTTTTTTTTTTTTTTTTTTACCATTTTTTTAAAAAGCAAAATATTCCTGTGTAAGACTTGCATCTGGAGGTCTTTGTACTGGGCATCAGAGACCTCCCCTAAGGACATTTCTTGTCTGCTTTCAACTCTGCAGCTATAGCTGCCCCCCGGTTTATCAAACACAGCTAGTGAAAACATTTTTTTTTTAACCTAGTAGCCACAGATGAGTATAGACAACATGGGGCATCATGAAGCAAAGGCCATGGAGACAGCTGCTTTGACAGAAGAAACAGTGTGGGGCATCCCGCGTGAAGGCCCGGCTGCTGCAGGGTGACTGCCAAGATGCAGCCTCTCCTGTGAGGTGACTCTTCTCTCTGCCTGGGGCCACATGACGGGAGGCTGATGGGAGCATGGAGAGTCCCTCCACACATGCAGACTCTTCTTGCGAGCACAGACTTGGTTTCATTTCACTTCCACCTAAATCATGTGAGGAAAATAAGGCAAGTCTATTATATATATATATATATAAATTTGATAGTTTTTTTTTGGAGCTAGAAAACTGTGTTCAAAATTTTATTATACAATTTACAAACTGTAGGGCCATAGCAATCATTGATGTTTCTTTCTCTTTTAAAAAATATTTATTTATTACATTTTGTTGTCCTTGTTGTTTTATTGTTGTAGTTATCATTGTTGTTACTGTTGGATAGGAAAGAGAGAAATGGAGAGAGGAGGGAAGACAGAGAGGGGGAGAGAAAGACAGACACCTGCAGACCTGCTTCACCACCTGTGAAGCGACTTCCCCTGCAGGTGGGGAGCCAGAGGCTCGAACAGGGATCCTTACGCCAGTCCTTGCACTTTGCGCCACATGCGCTTAACCCACTGCACTACTGCTCAACTTCCATTTTTCTCTTTTTAAAAATTTTTATTTATAAAATGGAAACACTGACAAGACCATAGGATATGAGGGGTACAATTCCATACAATTCCCACCACCAGAACTCCGTATCCCACCCTCTACCCAATTTGATAGTTTCTTTGTTGTTGTTTGTTGTGCAATATGTTTTTTAGTCATTTTACTAGAGTATTAGTGGTTTACAATATAGCTGTTGGCATAGGGGGCTGATTTCTTATCTCCTGGTGGTAGATGTCTGCATGACCGCTCTCCCCCCAACTTGGGTCCTTTGTCAACACCATCCATCAAGACCCCGACACCCTCGAACCGGGATCCTTTCGCTAGTCCTTGCGCTTTGTACTGTGTGCGCTTAACTGGGTGCACCACAGCCCAGCTCCCACCAGTCCCTCTCTTCCTCTCCTTCTCCAGAGTCCTATGCTTTGGTGCAATGTTGTTTTTAAAAATACTTATTTCTTCTAAACACAGAGAGAGAGACAGCGGGAGACAGAGACACACACACAGGGAGAGAGAGAAAGAGACCAGAGCCCTGTTCAGCTTTGGTTAGTGGTGGTGCTGGGGACTGAACCTGGGACCTCTGGGTCTGCGGCATGCAAACCCTGTGTTTGAACACGGAGGCTCCTCTCTGGACAGAGCAGGCCTTTTCACTCCCAGGTTATGGTGGGGCTGCTGAGGGCCTGAGGAAGGTTCCAGTCAAGCATCTGCACTTGAACCCGGGACTGGAGGTGACATGTGCCGGACAGAACATGGTGTGTGGGCCGGGGGACAGAGGGTGGAGAAGCGGGAGTGAGGAAGGCCTTGGGGGTCGGGGGCAAACACAGCCAGGGCCGCCATCACCTCCTGCAAGCAGACTTGACAGGCAGGTCCTCTCCATAACTACTACTGCCTCCCAGGGGCCTCTCCTGGTCTGCCTCCATTCCCAGGAGCCTCTCCTGACCTGTCCCTGTGTCCAGGGGCCTCTCCTGACCTGTCCCTGTGTCCAGGAGCCTCTCCTGACCTGTCCCTGTGTCCAGGAGCCTCTCCTGACCTGTCCCTGTGTCCAGCGGCCTCTCCTGACCTGTCCCTGTGTCCAGCGGCCTCTCCTGGTCTGTCCCTGTGTCTGGGGCCTCTCCTGACCTGTCTCTGTGTCCAGCGGCCTCTCCTGGCCTGTCCCTGTGTCCAGGGGCCTCTCCTGACCTGTCCCTGTGTCTGGGGCTTCTCCTGACCTGTCCCTGTGTCCAGCGGCCTCTCCTGACCTGTCCCTGTGTCCAGGGGCCTCTCCTGACCTGTCCCTGTGTCCAGGGGCCTCTCCTGACCTGTCCCTGTGTCCAGGGGCCTCTCCTGACCTGTCCCTGTGTCCAGTGGCCTCTCCTGGCCTGTCCCTGTGTCCAGGCACCTCTCCTGACCTGTCCCTGTCTCCAGCAGCCTCTCCTGGCCTGTCTCTGTGTCCAGGGGCCTCTCCTGACCTGTCCCTGTGTCCAGTGGCCTCTCCTGACCTGTCCCTGTGTCCAGGCACCTCTCCTGGCCTGTCCCTGTGTCCAGCGGCCTCTCCTGACCTGTCCCTGTATCCAGGCACCTCTCATGGCCTGTCCCTGTGTCCAGCGGCCTCTCCTGACCTGTCCTGTATCCAGGCGCCTCTCCTGACCTGTCCCTGTGTCCAGCGGCCTCTCCTGACCTGTCTCTGTGTCCAGCGGCCTCTCCTGACTTGTCCCTGTGTCCAGCGGCCTCTCCTGACCTGTTCCTGTATCTGGGGCCTCTCCTGGCCTGTCCCTGTGTCCAGGGGCCTCTCCTGACCTGTCCCTGTGTCCAGGGGCCTCTCCTGGCCTGTCCCTGCTCGGCGCCAGCAGCGGGAGGAATCCATTTCTCCAGTGTTGTTCCTTCTACGCCCTTTTCTCTCCTTCATACTGTACATATACCGAGATCCTCTGCTAAATTACAGTGATTCATTTTTTTCCTATTAAAATAAACAATATCCTCAAATTACCCAGCAAACGAATGAATCCTGAGCTGTAAATTCAAAT